>NW_028115561.1:0-25374 GCF_964273445.1 Streptopelia decaocto | reverse complement strand
TGGCTAAAATTCCAGTTGAAATTTTTTCAAAGTCCCTTAAAAATTTTCCAATTTTTGTCCCAATTCTTCCCATTCCCATGGAAACTTTTCAAATCCCTCTCAAAATTGTTGAAATTCTCTTGAAGCTTTTAAAATTCTCTCCAGAATTTTCAAAATCCATGTCCACATGTTTACAATTTCACGTCAAAAAATGGCTAAAATTCCAGTGGAAATTTTTTCAAAGTCCCTTCAAAATTTTCCAATTTTTGTCCCAATTCTTCCCATTCCCATTGAAACTTTTCAAATCCCTCTCAAAATTGTTGAAATTCTCTTGAAGCATTTAAAATTCTCTCCAGAATTTTCAAAATCCATGTCCACAGGTTTACAATTTCACGTCAAAAAATGGCTAAAATTCCAGTTGAAATTTTTTCAAAGTCCCTTCAAAATTTTCCAATTTTTGTCCCAATTCTTCCCATTCCCATTGAAACTTTTCAAATCCCTCTCAAAATTGTTGAAATTCTCTTGGATCTTTTAAAATTCTCTCCAGAATTTTCAAAATCCATGTCCACAGGTTTACAATTTCACGTCAAAAAATGGCTAAAATTCCAGTTGAAATTTTTTCAAAGTCCCTTAAAAATTTTCCAATTTTTGTCCCAATTCTTCCCATTCCCATTGAAACTTTTCAAATCCCTCTCCAAATTGTTGAAATTCTCTTGAAGCTTTTAAAATTCTCTCCAGAATTTTCAAAATCCATGTCCACAGGTTTACAATTTCACGTCAAAAAATGGCTAAAATTCCAGTTGAAATTTTTTCAAAGTCCCTTAAAAATTTTCCAATTTTTGTCCCAATTCTTCCCATTCCCATTGAAACTTTTCAAATCCCTCTCAAAATTGTTGAAATTCTCTTGAAGCTTTTAAAATTCTCTCCAGAATTTTCAAAATCCATGTCCACAGGTTTACAATTTCACGTCAAAAAATGGCTAAAATTCCAGTTGAAATTTTTTCAAAGTCCCTTCAAAATTTTCCAATTTTTGTCCCAATTCTTCCCATTCCCATTGAAACTTTTCAAATCCCTCTCCAAATTGTTGAAATTCTCTTGAAGCTTTTAAAATTCTCTCCAGAATTTTCAAAATCCATGTCCACATGTTTACAATTTCACGTCAAAAAATGGCTAAAATTCCAGTTGAAATTTTTTCAAAGTCCCTTCAAAATTTTCCAATTTTTGTCCCAATTCTTCCCATTCCCATTGAAACTTTTCAAATCCCTCTCAAAATTGTTGAAATTCTCTTGAACTTTTAAAATTCTCTCCAGAATTTTCAAAATCCATGTCCACAGGTTTACAATTTCACGTCAAAAAATGGCTAAAATTCCAGTTGAAATTTTTTCAAAGTCCCTTCAAAATTTTCCAATTTTTGTCCCAATTCTTCCCATTCCCATGGAAACTTTTCAAATCCCTCTCAAAATTGTTGAAATTCTCTTGAAGCTTTTAAAATTCTCTCCAGAATTTTCAAAATCCATGTCCACATGTTTACAATTTCACGTCAAAAAATGGCTAAAATTCCAGTGGAAATTTTTTCAAAGTCCCTTCAAAATTTTCCAATTTTTGTCCCAATTCTTCCCATTCCCATTGAAACTTTTCAAATCCCTCTCAAAATTGTTGAAATTCTCTTGAAGCTTTTAAAATTCTCTCCAGAATTTTCAAAATCCATGTCCACAGGTTTACAATTTCACGTCAAAAAATGGCTAAAATTCCAGTTGAAATTTTTTCAAAGTCCCTTCAAAATTTTCCAATTTTTGTCCCAATTCTTCCCATTCCCATTGAAACTTTTCAAATCCCTCTCAAAATTGTTGAAATTCTCTTGAAGCTTTTAAAATTCTCTCCAGAATTTTCAAAATCCATGTCCACATGTTTACAATTTCACGTCAAAAAATGGCTAAAATTCCAGTTGAAATTTTTTCAAAGTCCCTTCAAAATTTTCCAATTTTTGTCCCAATTCTTCCCATTCCCATTGAAACTTTTCAAATCCCTCTCCAAATTGTTGAAATTCTCTTGAAGCTTTTAAAATTCTCTCCAGAATTTTCAAAATCCATGTCCACATGTTTACAATTTCACGTCAAAAAATGGCTAAAATTCCAGTGGAAATTTTTTCAAAGTCCCTTCAAAATTTTCCAATTTTTGTCCCAATTCTTCCCATTCCCATTGAAACTTTTCAAATCCCTCTCAAAATTGTTGAAATTCTCTTGAAGCTTTTAAAATTCTCTCCAGAATTTTCAAAATCCATGTCCACAGGTTTACAATTTCACGTCAAAAAATGGCTAAAATTCCAGTGGAAATTTTTTCAAAGTCCCTTAAAAATTTTCCAATTTTTGTCCCAATTCTTCCCATTCCCATTGAAACTTTTCAAATCCCTCTCAAAATTGTTGAAATTCTCTTGAAGCTTTTAAAATTCTCTCCAGAATTTTCAAAATCCATGTCCACATGTTTACAATTTCACGTCAAAAAATGGCTAAAATTCCAGTGGAAATTTTTTCAAAGTCCCTTCAAAATTTTCCAATTTTTGTCCCAATTCTTCCCATTCCCATTGAAACTTTTCAAATCCCTCTCAAAATTGTTGAAATTCTCTTGAAGCTTTTAAAATTCTCTCCAGAATTTTCAAAATCCATGTCCACAGGTTTACAATTTCACGTCAAAAAATGGCTAAAATTCCAGTTGAAATTTTTTCAAAGTCCCTTCAAAATTTTCCAATTTTTGTCCCAATTCTTCCCATTCCCATGGAAACTTTTCAAATCCCTCTCAAAATTGTTGAAATTCTCTTGAAGCTTTTAAAATTCTCTCCAGAATTTTCAAAATCCATGTCCACATGTTTACAATTTCACGTCAAAAAATGGCTAAAATTCCAGTGGAAATTTTTTCAAAGTCCCTTCAAAATTTTCCAATTTTTGTCCCAATTCTTCCCATTCCCATTGAAACTTTTCAAATCCCTCTCAAAATTGTTGAAATTCTCTTGAAGCTTTTAAAATTCTCTCCAGAACTTTCAAAATCCATGTCCACAGGTTTACAATTTCACGTCAAAAAATGGCTAAAATTCCAGTGGAAATTTTTTCAAAGTCCCTTAAAAATTTTCCAATTTTTGTCCCAATTCTTCCCATTCCCATTGAAACTTTTCAAATCCCTCTCAAAATTGTTGAAATTCTCTTGAAGCTTTTAAAATTCTCTCCAGAATTTTCAAAATCCATGTCCACATGTTTACAATTTCACGTCAAAAAATGGCTAAAATTCCAGTTGAAATTTTTTCAAAGTCCCTGAAAAATTTTCCAATTTTTGTCCCAATTCTTCCCATTCCCATGGAAACTTTTCAAATCCCTCTCAAAATTGTTGAAATTCTCTTGAAGCTTTTAAAATTCTCTCCAGAATTTTCAAAATCCATGTCCACAGGTTTACAATTTCACGTCAAAAAATGGCTAAAATTCCAGTTGAAATTTTTTCAAAGTCCCTTCAAAATTTTCCAATTTTTGTCCCAATTCTTCCCATTCCCATTGAAACTTTTCAAATCCCTCTCAAAATTGTTGAAATTCTCTTGAAGCTTTTAAAATTCTCTCCAGAATTTTCAAAATCCATGTCCACAGGTTTACAATTTCACGTCAAAAAATGGCTAAAATTCCAGTTGAAATTTTTTCAAAGTCCCTTAAAAATTTTCCAATTTTTGTCCCAATTCTTCCCATTCCCATTGAAACTTTTCAAATCCCTCTCCAAATTGTTGAAATTCTCTTGAAGCTTTTAAAATTCTCTCCAGAATTTTCAAAATCCATGTCCACATGTTTACAATTTCACGTCAAAAAATGGCTAAAATTCCAGTGGAAATTTTTTCAAAGTCCCTTCAAAATTTTCCAATTTTTGTCCCAATTCTTCCCATTGCCATTGAAACTTTTCAAATCCCTCTCAAAATTGTTGAAATTCTCTTGAAGCTTTTAAAATTCTCTCCAGAATTTTCAAAATCCATGTCCACAGGTTTACAATTTCACGTCAAAAAATGGCTAAAATTCCAGTTGAAATTTTTTCAAAGTCCCTTCAAAATTTTCCAATTTTTGTCCCAATTCTTCCCATTCCCATGGAAACTTTTCAAATCCCTCTCAAAATTGTTGAAATTCTCTTGAAGCTTTTAAAATTCTCTCCAGAATTTTCAAAATCCATGTCCACATGTTTACAATTTCACGTCAAAAAATGGCTAAAATTCCAGTTGAAATTTTTTCAAAGTCCCTGAAAAATTTTCCAATTTTTGTCCCAATTCTTCCCATTGCCATTGAAACTTTTCAAATCCCTCTCAAAATTGTTGAAATTCTCTTGAAGCTTTTAAAATTCTCTCCAGAATTTTCAAAATCCATGTCCACAGGTTTACAATTTCACGTCAAAAAATGGCTAAAATTCCAGTTGAAATTTTTTCAAAGTCCCTTCAAAATTTTCCAATTTTTGTCCCAATTCTTCCCATTCCCATTGAAACTTTTCAAATCCCTCTCAAAATTGTTGAAATTCTCTTGAAGCTTTTAAAATTCTCTCCAGAATTTTCAAAATCCATGTCCACATGTTTACAATTTCACGTCAAAAAATGGCTAAAATTCCAGTTGAAATTTTTTCAAAGTCCCTTCAAAATTTTCCAATTTTTGTCCCAATTCTTCCCATTCCCATTGAAACTTTTCAAATCCCTCTCCAAATTGTTGAAATTCTCTTGAAGCTTTTAAAATTCTCTCCAGAATTTTCAAAATCCATGTCCACATGTTTACAATTTCACGTCAAAAAATGGCTAAAATTCCAGTTGAAATTTTTTCAAAGTCCCTTAAAAATTTTCCAATTTTTGTCCCAATTCTTCCCATTCCCATTGAAACTTTTCAAATCCCTCTCAAAATTGTTGAAATTCTCTTGAAGCTTTTAAAATTCTCTCCAGAATTTTCAAAATCCATGTCCACAGGTTTACAATTTCACGTCAAAAAATGGCTAAAATTCCAGTGGAAATTTTTTCAAAGTCCCTTCAAAATTTTCCAATTTTTGTCCCAATTCTTCCCATTCCCATTGAAACTTTTCAAATCCCTCTCCAAATTGTTGAAATTCTCTTGAAGCTTTTAAAATTCTCTCCAGAATTTTCAAAATCCATGTCCACATGTTTACAATTTCACGTCAAAAAATGGCTAAAATTCCAGTTGAAATTTTTTCAAAGTCCCTTCAAAATTTTCCAATTTTTGTCCCAATTCTTCCCATTCCCATTGAAACTTTTCAAATCCCTCTCAAAATTGTTGAAATTCTCTTGAAGCTTTTAAAATTCTCTCCAGAATTTTCAAAATCCATGTCCACATGTTTACAATTTCACGTCAAAAAATGGCTAAAATTCCAGTTGAAATTTTTTCAAAGTCCCTTCAAAATTTTCCAATTTTTGTCCCAATTCTTCCCATTGCCATTGAAACTTTTCAAATCCCTCTCAAAATTGTTGAAATTCTCTTGAAGCTTTTAAAATTCTCTCCAGAATTTTCAAAATCCATGTCCACATGTTTACAATTTCACGTCAAAAAATGGCTAAAATTCCAGTTGAAATTTTTTCAAAGTCCCTTCAAAATTTTCCAATTTTTGTCCCAATTCTTCCCATTCCCATTGAAACTTTTCAAATCCCTCTCAAAATTGTTGAAATTCTCTTGAAGCTTTTAAAATTCTCTCCAGAATTTTCAAAATCCATGTCCACATGTTTACAATTTCACGTCAAAAAATGGCTAAAATTCCAGTTGAAATTTTTTCAAAGTCCCTTAAAAATTTTCCAATTTTTGTCCCAATTCTTCCCATTCCCATTGAAACTTTTCAAATCCCTCTCAAAATTGTTGAAATTCTCTTGAAGCTTTTAAAATTCTCTCCAGAATTTTCAAAATCCATGTCCACATGTTTACAATTTCACGTCAAAAAATGGCTAAAATTCCAGTTGAAATTTTTTCAAAGTCCCTTCAAAATTTTCCAATTTTTGTCCCAATTCTTCCCATTCCCATTGAAACTTTTCAAATCCCTCTCCAAATTGTTGAAATTCTCTTGAAGCTTTTAAAATTCTCTCCAGAATTTTCATAATCCATGTCCACATGTTTACAATTTCACATCAAAAAATGGCTAAAATTCCAGTTGAAATTTTTTCAAAGTCCCTTAAAAATTTTCCAATTTTTGTCCCAATTCTTCCCATTCCCATTGAAACTTTTCAAATCCCTCTCAAAATTGTTGAAATTCTCTTGGATCTTTTAAAATTCTCTCCAGAATTTTCGAAATCCATGTCCACATGTTTACAATTTCACGTCAAAAAATGGCTAAAATTCCAGTTGAAATTTTTTCAAAGTCCCTTCAAAATTTTCCAATTTTTGTCCCAATTCTTCCCATTCCCATTGAAACTTTTCAAATCCCTCTCAAAATTGTTGAAATTCTCTTGAAGCTTTTAAAATTCTCTCCAGAATTTTCAAAATCCATGTCCACATGTTTACAATTTCACGTCAAAAAATGGCTAAAATTCCAGTTGAAATTTTTTCAAAGTCCCTTAAAAATTTTCCAATTTTTGTCCCAATTCTTCCCATTCCCATGGAAACTTTTCAAATCCCTCTCAAAATTGTTGAAATTCTCTTGAAGCTTTTAAAATTCTCTCCAGAATTTTCAAAATCCATGTCCACATGTTTACAATTTCACGTCAAAAAATGGCTAAAATTCCAGTTGAAATTTTTTCAAAGTCCCTTCAAAATTTTCCAATTTTTGTCCCAATTCTTCCCATTCCCATTGAAACTTTTCAAATCCCTCTCAAAATTGTTGAAATTCTCTTGAAGCTTTTAAAATTCTCTCTAGAATTTTCAAAATCCATGTCCACATGTTTACAATTTCACGTCAAAAAATGGCTAAAATTCCAGTTGAAATTTTTTCAAAGTCCTTTAAAAATTTTCCAATTTTTGTCCCAATTCTTCCCATTCCCATTGAAACTTTTCAAATCCCTCTCAAAATTGTTGAAATTCTCTTGGATCTTTTAAAATTCTCTCCAGAATTTTCAAAATCCATGTCCACATGTTTACAATTTCACGTCAAAAAATGGCTAAAATTCCAGTTGAAATTTTTTCAAAGTCCTTTAAAAATTTTCCAATTTTTGTCCCAATTCTTCCCATTCCCATTGAAACTTTTCAAATCCCTCTCAAAATTGTTGAAATTCTCTTGAAGCTTTTAAAATTCTCTCCAGAATTTTCAAAATCCATGTCCACATGTTTACAATTTCACGTCAAAAAATGGCTAAAATTCCAGTTGAAATTTTTTCAAAGTCCCTTAAAAATTTTCCAATTTTTGTCCCAATTCTTCCCATTCCCATTGAAACTTTTCAAATCCCTCTCAAAATTGTTGAAATTCTCTTGAAGCATTTAAAATTCTCTCCAGAATTTTCAAAATCCATGTCCACAGGTTTACAATTTCACGTCAAAAATGGCTAAAATTCCAGTTGAAATTTTTTCAAAGTCCCTTCAAAATTTTCCAATTTTTGTCCCAATTCTTCCCATTCCCATTGAAACTTTTCAAATCCCTCTCAAAATTGTTGAAATTCTCTTGGATCTTTTAAAATTCTCTCCAGAATTTTCAAAATCCATGTCCACAGGTACAATTTCACGTCAAAAAATGGCTAAAATTCCAGTGGAAATTTTTTCAAAGTCCCTTCAAAATTTTCCAATTTTTGTCCCAATTCTTCCCATTCCCATTGAAACTTTTCAAATCCCCTCTCAAAATTGTTGAAATTCTCTTGAAGCTTTTAAAATTCTCTCCAGAATTTTCAAAATCCATGTCCACAGGTTTACAATTTCACGTCAAAAAATGGCCTAAAATTCCAGTTGAAATTTTTTCAAAGTCCCTGAAAAATTTTCCAATTTTTGTCCCAATTCTTCCCATTCCCATTGAAACTTTTCAAATCCCTCTCAAAATTGTTGAAATTCTCTTGAAGCTTTTAAAATTCTCTCCAGAATTTTCAAAATCCATGTCCACATGTTTACAATTTCACGTCAAAAAATGGCTAAAATTCCAGTTGAAATTTTTTCAAAGTCCCTTCAAAATTTTCCAATTTTTGTCCCAATTCTTCCCATTCCCATTGAAACTTTTCAAATCCCTCTCAAAATTGTTGAAATTCTCTTGAAGCTTTTAAAATTCTCTCTAGAATTTTCAAAATCCATGTCCACATGTTTACAATTTCACGTCAAAAAATGGCTAAAATTCCAGTGGAAATTTTTTCAAAGTCCCTTAAAAATTTTCCAATTTTTGTCCCAATTCTTCCCATTCCCATTGAAACTTTTCAAATCCCTCTCAAAATTGTTGAAATTCTCTTGAAGCTTTTAAAATTCTCTCCAGAATTTTCAAAATCCATGTCCACAGGTTTACAATTTCACGTCAAAAAATGGCTAAAATTCCAGTTGAAATTTTTTCAAAGTCCCTTAAAAATTTTCCAATTTTTGTCCCAATTCTTCCCATTCCCATGGAAACTTTTCAAATCCCTCTCAAAATTGTTGAAATTCTCTTGAAGCTTTTAAAATTCTCTCTAGAATTTTCAAAATCCATGTCCACATGTTTACAATTTCACGTCAAAAAATGGCTAAAATTCCAGTTGAAATTTTTTCAAAGTCCCTGAAAAATTTTCCAATTTTTGTCCCAATTCTTCCCATTCCCATTGAAACTTTTCAAATCCCTCTCAAAATTGTTGAAATTCTCTTGAAGCTTTTAAAATTCTCTCCAGAATTTTCAAAATCCATGTCCACATGTTTACAATTTCACGTCAAAAAATGGCTAAAATTCCAGTTGAAATTTTTTCAAAGTCCCTTCAAAATTTTCCAATTTTTGTCCCAATTCTTCCCATTCCCATTGAAACTTTTCAAATCCCTCTCAAAATTGTTGAAATTCTCTTGAAGCTTTTAAAATTCTCTCCAGAATTTTCAAAATCCATGTCCACAGGTTTACAATTTCACGTCAAAAAATGGCTAAAATTCCAGTTGAAATTTTTTCAAAGTCCCTTCAAAATTTTCCAATTTTTGTCCCAATTCTTCCCATTCCCATTGAAACTTTTCAAATCCCTCTCAAAATTGTTGAAATTCTCTTGAAGCTTTTAAAATTCTCTCCAGAATTTTCAAAATCCATGTCCACATGTTTACAATTTCACGTCAAAAAATGGCTAAAATTCCAGTTGAAATTTTTTCAAAGTCCCTTAAAAATTTTCCAATTTTTGTCCCAATTCTTCCCATTCCCATTGAAACTTTTCAAATCCCTCTCCAAATTGTTGAAATTCTCTTGAAGCTTTTAAAATTCTCTCCAGAATTTTCAAAATCCATGTCCACATGTTTACAATTTCACGTCAAAAAATGGCTAAAATTCCAGTTGAAATTTTTTCAAAGTCCCTTAAAAATTTTCCAATTTTTGTCCCAATTCTTCCCATTCCCATTGAAACTTTTCAAATCCCTCTCCAAATTGTTGAAATTCTCTTGAAGCTTTTAAAATTCTCTCCAGAATTTTCAAAATCCATGTCCACAGGTTTACAATTTCACGTCAAAAAATGGCTAAAATTCCAGTTGAAATTTTTTCAAAGTCCCTGAAAAATTTTCCAATTTTTGTCCCAATTCTTCCCATTCCCATTGAAACTTTTCAAATCCCTCTCCAAATTGTTGAAATTCTCTTGAAGCTTTTAAAATTCTCTCCAGAATTTTCAAAATCCATGTCCACATGTTTACAATTTCACGTCAAAAAATGGCTAAAATTCCAGTTGAAATTTTTTCAAAGTCCCTTCAAAATTTTCCAATTTTTGTCCCAATTCTTCCCATTCCCATTGAAACTTTTCAAATCCCTCTCAAAATTGTTGAAATTCTCTTGAAGCTTTTAAAATTCTCTCCAGAATTTTCAAAATCCATGTCCACAGGTTTACAATTTCACGTCAAAAAATGGCTAAAATTCCAGTTGAAATTTTTTCAAAGTCCCTTCAAAATTTTCCAATTTTTGTCCCAATTCTTCCCATTCCCATTGAAACTTTTCAAATCCCTCTCCAAATTGTTGAAATTCTCTTGAAGCTTTTAAAATTCTCTCCAGAATTTTCAAAATCCATGTCCACATGTTTACAATTTCACGTCAAAAAATGGCTAAAATTCCAGTTGAAATTTTTTCAAAGTCCCTTCAAAATTTTCCAATTTTTGTCCCAATTCTTCCCATTCCCATTGAAACTTTTCAAATCCCTCTCAAAATTGTTGAAATTCTCTTGAAGCTTTTAAAATTCTCTCCAGAATTTTCAAAATCCATGTCCACATGTTTACAATTTCACGTCAAAAAATGGCTAAAATTCCAGTGGAAATTTTTTCAAAGTCCCTTCAAAATTTTCCAATTTTTGTCCCAATTCTTCCCATTGCCATTGAAACTTTTCAAATCCCTCTCAAAATTGTTGAAATTCTCTTGAAGCTTTTAAAATTCTCTCCAGAATTTTCAAAATCCATGTCCACAGGTTTACAATTTCACGTCAAAAAATGGCTAAAATTCCAGTTGAAATTTTTTCAAAGTCCCTTCAAAATTTTCCAATTTTTGTCCCAATTCTTCCCATTCCCATTGAAACTTTTCAAATCCCTCTCAAAATTGTTGAAATTCTCTTGGATCTTTTAAAATTCTCTCCAGAATTTTCAAAATCCATGTCCACAGGTTTACAATTTCACGTCAAAAAATGGCTAAAATTCCAGTTGAAATTTTTTCAAAGTCCCTTAAAAATTTTCCAATTTTTGTCCCAATTCTTCCCATTCCCATTGAAACTTTTCAAATCCCTCTCAAAATTGTTGAAATTCTCTTGAAGCTTTTAAAATTCTCTCCAGAATTTTCAAAATCCATGTCCACAGGTTTACAATTTCACGTCAAAAAATGGCTAAAATTCCAGTTGAAATTTTTTCAAAGTCCCTGAAAAATTTTCCAATTTTTGTCCCAATTCTTCCCATTCCCATTGAAACTTTTCAAATCCCTCTCAAAATTGTTGAAATTCTCTTGAAGCTTTTAAAATTCTCTCCAGAATTTTCAAAATCCATGTCCACATGTTTACAATTTCACGTCAAAAAATGGCTAAAATTCCAGTTGAAATTTTTTCAAAGTCCCTTCAAAATTTTCCAATTTTTGTCCCAATTCTTCCCATTCCCATTGAAACTTTTCAAATCCCTCTCAAAATTGTTGAAATTCTCTTGAAGCTTTTAAAATTCTCTCTAGAATTTTCAAAATCCATGTCCACATGTTTACAATTTCACGTCAAAAAATGGCTAAAATTCCAGTGGAAATTTTTTCAAAGTCCCTTAAAAATTTTCCAATTTTTGTCCCAATTCTTCCCATTCCCATTGAAACTTTTCAAATCCCTCTCAAAATTGTTGAAATTCTCTTGAAGCTTTTAAAATTCTCTCCAGAATTTTCAAAATCCATGTCCACAGGTTTACAATTTCACGTCAAAAAATGGCTAAAATTCCAGTTGAAATTTTTTCAAAGTCCCTTAAAAATTTTCCAATTTTTGTCCCAATTCTTCCCATTCCCATTGAAACTTTTCAAATCCCTCTCCAAATTGTTGAAATTCTCTTGAAGCTTTTAAAATTCTCTCCAGAATTTTCAAAATCCATGTCCACATGTTTACAATTTCACGTCAAAAAATGGCTAAAATTCCAGTTGAAATTTTTTCAAAGTCCCTTAAAAATTTTCCAATTTTTGTCCCAATTCTTCCCATTCCCATTGAAACTTTTCAAATCCCTCTCCAAATTGTTGAAATTCTCTTGAAGCTTTTAAAATTCTCTCCAGAATTTTCAAAATCCATGTCCACAGGTTTACAATTTCACGTCAAAAAATGGCTAAAATTCCAGTTGAAATTTTTTCAAAGTCCCTGAAAAATTTTCCAATTTTTGTCCCAATTCTTCCCATTCCCATTGAAACTTTTCAAATCCCTCTCAAAATTGTTGAAATTCTCTTGAAGCTTTTAAAATTCTCTCCAGAATTTTCAAAATCCATGTCCACATGTTTACAATTTCACGTCAAAAAATGGCTAAAATTCCAGTTGAAATTTTTTCAAAGTCCCTTCAAAATTTTCCAATTTTTGTCCCAATTCTTCCCATTCCCATTGAAACTTTTCAAATCCCTCTCAAAATTGTTGAAATTCTCTTGAAGCTTTTAAAATTCTCTCCAGAATTTTCAAAATCCATGTCCACAGGTTTACAATTTCACGTCAAAAAATGGCTAAAATTCCAGTTGAAATTTTTTCAAAGTCCCTTCAAAATTTTCCAATTTTTGTCCCAATTCTTCCCATTCCCATTGAAACTTTTCAAATCCCTCTCAAAATTGTTGAAATTCTCTTGGATCTTTTAAAATTCTCTCCAGAATTTTCAAAATCCATGTCCACAGGTTTACAATTTCACGTCAAAAAATGGCTAAAATTCCAGTTGAAATTTTTTCAAAGTCCCTTAAAAATTTTCCAATTTTTGTCCCAATTCTTCCCATTCCCATTGAAACTTTTCAAATCCCTCTCAAAATTGTTGAAATTCTCTTGAAGCTTTTAAAATTCTCTCCAGAATTTTCAAAATCCATGTCCACAGGTTTACAATTTCACGTCAAAAAATGGCTAAAATTCCAGTTGAAATTTTTTCAAAGTCCCTGAAAAATTTTCCAATTTTTGTCCCAATTCTTCCCATTCCCATTGAAACTTTTCAAATCCCTCTCAAAATTGTTGAAATTCTCTTGAAGCTTTTAAAATTCTCTCCAGAATTTTCAAAATCCATGTCCACATGTTTACAATTTCACGTCAAAAAATGGCTAAAATTCCAGTTGAAATTTTTTCAAAGTCCCTTCAAAATTTTCCAATTTTTGTCCCAATTCTTCCCATTCCCATTGAAACTTTTCAAATCCCTCTCAAAATTGTTGAAATTCTCTTGAAGCTTTTAAAATTCTCTCTAGAATTTTCAAAATCCATGTCCACATGTTTACAATTTCACGTCAAAAAATGGCTAAAATTCCAGTGGAAATTTTTTCAAAGTCCCTTAAAAATTTTCCAATTTTTGTCCCAATTCTTCCCATTCCCATTGAAACTTTTCAAATCCCTCTCAAAATTGTTGAAATTCTCTTGAAGCTTTTAAAATTCTCTCCAGAATTTTCAAAATCCATGTCCACAGGTTTACAATTTCACGTCAAAAAATGGCTAAAATTCCAGTTGAAATTTTTTCAAAGTCCCTTAAAAATTTTCCAATTTTTGTCCCAATTCTTCCCATTCCCATTGAAACTTTTCAAATCCCTCTCCAAATTGTTGAAATTCTCTTGAAGCTTTTAAAATTCTCTCCAGAATTTTCAAAATCCATGTCCACATGTTTACAATTTCACGTCAAAAAATGGCTAAAATTCCAGTTGAAATTTTTTCAAAGTCCCTTAAAAATTTTCCAATTTTTGTCCCAATTCTTCCCATTCCCATTGAAACTTTTCAAATCCCTCTCCAAATTGTTGAAATTCTCTTGAAGCTTTTAAAATTCTCTCCAGAATTTTCAAAATCCATGTCCACAGGTTTACAATTTCACGTCAAAAAATGGCTAAAATTCCAGTTGAAATTTTTTCAAAGTCCCTGAAAAATTTTCCAATTTTTGTCCCAATTCTTCCCATTCCCATTGAAACTTTTCAAATCCCTCTCAAAATTGTTGAAATTCTCTTGAAGCTTTTAAAATTCTCTCCAGAATTTTCAAAATCCATGTCCACATGTTTACAATTTCACGTCAAAAAATGGCTAAAATTCCAGTTGAAATTTTTTCAAAGTCCCTTCAAAATTTTCCAATTTTTGTCCCAATTCTTCCCATTCCCATTGAAACTTTTCAAATCCCTCTCAAAATTGTTGAAATTCTCTTGAAGCTTTTAAAATTCTCTCCAGAATTTTCAAAATCCATGTCCACATGTTTACAATTTCACGTCAAAAAATGGCTAAAATTCCAGTTGAAATTTTTTCAAAGTCCCTTCAAAATTTTCCAATTTTTGTCCCAATTCTTCCCATTGCCATTGAAACTTTTCAAATCCCTCTCAAAATTGTTGAAATTCTCTTGAAGCTTTTAAAATTCTCTCCAGAATTTTCAAAATCCATGTCCACATGTTTACAATTTCACGTCAAAAAATGGCTAAAATTCCAGTGGAAATTTTTTCAAAGTCCCTTCAAAATTTTCCAATTTTTGTCCCAATTCTTCCCATTCCATTGAAACTTTTCAAATCCCTCTCAAAATTGTTGAAATTCTCTTGAAGCTTTTAAAATTCTCTCCAGAATTTTCAAAATCCATGTCCACATGTTTACAATTTCACGTCAAAAAATGGCTAAAATTCCAGTTGAAATTTTTTCAAAGTCCCTTCAAAATTTTCCAATTTTTGTCCCAATTCTTCCCATTCCCATTGAAACTTTTCAAATCCCTCTCAAAATTGTTGAAATTCTCTTGGATCTTTTAAAATTCTCTCCAGAATTTTCAAAATCCATGTCCACAGGTTTACAATTTCACGTCAAAAAATGGCTAAAATTCCAGTTGAAATTTTTTCAAAGTCCCTTAAAAATTTTCCAATTTTTGTCCCAATTCTTCCCATTCCCATTGAAACTTTTCAAATCCCTCTCAAAATTGTTGAAATTCTCTTGAAGCTTTTAAAATTCTCTCCAGAATTTTCAAAATCCATGTCCACAGGTTTACAATTTCACGTCAAAAAATGGCTAAAATTCCAGTTGAAATTTTTTCAAAGTCCCTTAAAAATTTTCCAATTTTTGTCCCAATTCTTCCCATTCCCATTGAAACTTTTCAAATCCCTCTCAAAATTGTTGAAATTCTCTTGAAGCTTTTAAAATTCTCTCCAGAATTTTCAAAATCCATGTCCACATGTTTACAATTTCACGTCAAAAAATGGCTAAAATTCCAGTTGAAATTTTTTCAAAGTCCCTTCAAAATTTTCCAATTTTTGTCCCAATTCTTCCCATTCCCATGGAAACTTTTCAAATCCCTCTCAAAATTGTTGAAATTCTCTTGAAGCTTTTAAAATTCTCTCTAGAATTTTCAAAATCCATGTCCACATGTTTACAATTTCACGTCAAAAAATGGCTAAAATTCCAGTGGAAATTTTTTCAAAGTCCCTTAAAAATTTTCCAATTTTTGTCCCAATTCTTCCCATTCCCATTGAAACTTTTCAAATCCCTCTCAAAATTGTTGAAATTCTCTTGAAGCTTTTAAAATTCTCTCCAGAATTTTCAAAATCCATGTCCACAGGTTTACAATTTCACGTCAAAAAATGGCTAAAATTCCAGTTGAAATTTTTTCAAAGTCCCTTAAAAATTTTCCAATTTTTGTCCCAATTCTTCCCATTCCCATGGAAACTTTTCAAATCCCTCTCAAAATTGTTGAAATTCTCTTGAAGCTTTTAAAATTCTCTCTAGAATTTTCAAAATCCATGTCCACATGTTTACAATTTCACGTCAAAAAATGGCTAAAATTCCAGTTGAAATTTTTTCAAAGTCCCTGAAAAATTTTCCAATTTTTGTCCCAATTCTTCCCATTCCCATTGAAACTTTTCAAATCCCTCTCAAAATTGTTGAAATTCTCTTGAAGCTTTTAAAATTCTCTCCAGAATTTTCAAAATCCATGTCCACATGTTTACAATTTCACGTCAAAAAATGGCTAAAATTCCAGTTGAAATTTTTTCAAAGTCCCTTAAAAATTTTCCAATTTTTGTCCCAATTCTTCCCATTCCCATTGAAACTTTTCAAATCCCTCTCCAAATTGTTGAAATTCTCTTGAAGCTTTTAAAATTCTCTCCAGAATTTTCAAAATCCATGTCCACATGTTTACAATTTCACGTCAAAAAATGGCTAAAATTCCAGTTGAAATTTTTTCAAAGTCCCTTAAAAATTTTCCAATTTTTGTCCCAATTCTTCCCATTCCCATTGAAACTTTTCAAATCCCTCTCAAAATTGTTGAAATTCTCTTGAAGCTTTTAAAATTCTCTCCAGAATTTTCAAAATCCATGTCCACATGTTTACAATTTCACGTCAAAAAATGGCTAAAATTCCAGTTGAAATTTTTTCAAAGTCCCTTCAAAATTTTCCAATTTTTGTCCCAATTCTTCCCATTCCCATTGAAACTTTTCAAATCCCTCTCAAAATTGTTGAAATTCTCTTGAAGCTTTTAAAATTCTCTCTAGAATTTTCAAAATCCATGTCCACATGTTTACAATTTCACGTCAAAAAATGGCTAAAATTCCAGTTGAAATTTTTTCAAAGTCCCTTAAAATTTTCCAATTTTTGTCCCAATTCTTCCCATTCCCATTGAAACTTTTCAAATCCCTCTCAAAATTGTTGAAATTCTCTTGAAGCTTTTAAAATTCTCTCCAGAATTTTCAAAATCCATGTCCACAGGTTTACAATTTCACGTCAAAAAATGGCTAAAATTCCAGTTGAAATTTTTTCAAAGTCCCTTAAAAATTTTCCAATTTTTGTCCCAATTCTTCCCATTCCCATGGAAACTTTTCAAATCCCTCTCAAAATTGTTGAAATTCTCTTGAAGCTTTTAAAATTCTCTCTAGAATTTTCAAAATCCATGTCCACATGTTTACAATTTCACGTCAAAAAATGGCTAAAATTCCAGTTGAAATTTTTTCAAAGTCCCTGAAAAATTTTCCAATTTTTGTCCCAATTCTTCCCATTCCCATTGAAACTTTTCAAATCCCTCTCAAAATTGTTGAAATTCTCTTGAAGCTTTTAAAATTCTCTCCAGAATTTTCAAAATCCATGTCCACATGTTTACAATTTCACGTCAAAAAATGGCTAAAATTCCAGTGGAAATTTTTTCAAAGTCCCTTCAAAATTTTCCAATTTTTGTCCCAATTCTTCCCATTCCCATTGAAACTTTTCAAATCCCTCTCAAAATTGTTGAAATTCTCTTGAAGCTTTTAAAATTCTCTCCAGAATTTTCAAAATCCATGTCCACAGGTTTACAATTTCACGTCAAAAAATGGCTAAAATTCCAGTTGAAATTTTTTCAAAGTCCCTTCAAAATTTTCCAATTTTTGTCCCAATTCTTCCCATTCCCATTGAAACTTTTCAAATCCCTCTCAAAATTGTTGAAATTCTCTTGAAGCTTTTAAAATTCTCTCCAGAATTTTCAAAATCCATGTCCACATGTTTACAATTTCACGTCAAAAAATGGCTAAAATTCCAGTTGAAATTTTTTCAAAGTCCCTTAAAAATTTTCCAATTTTTGTCCCAATTCTTCCCATTCCCATTGAAACTTTTCAAATCCCTCTCCAAATTGTTGAAATTCTCTTGAAGCTTTTAAAATTCTCTCCAGAATTTTCAAAATCCATGTCCACATGTTTACAATTTCACGTCAAAAAATGGCTAAAATTCCAGTTGAAATTTTTTCAAAGTCCCTTAAAAATTTTCCAATTTTTGTCCCAATTCTTCCCATTCCCATTGAAACTTTTCAAATCCCTCTCAAAATTGTTGAAATTCTCTTGAAGCTTTTAAAATTCTCTCCAGAATTTTCAAAATCCATGTCCACATGTTTACAATTTCACGTCAAAAAATGGCTAAAATTCCAGTTGAAATTTTTTCAAAGTCCCTTCAAAATTTTCCAATTTTTGTCCCAATTCTTCCCATTCCCATTGAAACTTTTCAAATCCCTCTCAAAATTGTTGAAATTCTCTTGAAGCTTTTAAAATTCTCTCTAGAATTTTCAAAATCCATGTCCACATGTTTACAATTTCACGTCAAAAAATGGCTAAAATTCCAGTTGAAATTTTTTCAAAGTCCCTTCAAAATTTTCCAATTTTTGTCCCAATTCTTCCCATTCCCATTGAAACTTTTCAAATCCCTCTCAAAATTGTTGAAATTCTCTTGAAGCTTTTAAAATTCTCTCCAGAATTTTCAAAATCCATGTCCACAGGTTTACAATTTCACGTCAAAAAATGGCTAAAATTCCAGTTGAAATTTTTTCAAAGTCCCTTAAAAATTTTCCAATTTTTGTCCCAATTCTTCCCATTCCCATGGAAACTTTTCAAATCCCTCTCAAAATTGTTGAAATTCTCTTGAAGCTTTTAAAATTCTCTCTAGAATTTTCAAAATCCATGTCCACATGTTTACAATTTCACGTCAAAAAATGGCTAAAATTCCAGTTGAAATTTTTTCAAAGTCCCTGAAAAATTTTCCAATTTTTGTCCCAATTCTTCCCATTCCCATTGAAACTTTTCAAATCCCTCTCCAAATTGTTGAAATTCTCTTGAAGCTTTTAAAATTCTCTCCAGAATTTTCAAAATCCATGTCCACATGTTTACAATTTCACGTCAAAAAATGGCTAAAATTCCAGTTGAAATTTTTTCAAAGTCCCTTAAAAATTTTCCAATTTTTGTCCCAATTCTTCCCATTCCCATTGAAACTTTTCAAATCCCTCTCAAAATTGTTGAAATTCTCTTGAAGCTTTTAAAATTCTCTCCAGAATTTTCAAAATCCATGTCCACATGTTTACAATTTCACGTCAAAAAATGGCTAAAATTCCAGTTGAAATTTTTTCAAAATCCCTTCAAAATTTTCCAATTTTTGTCCCAATTCTTCCCATTCCCATTGAAACTTTTCAAATCCCTCTCAAAATTGTTGAAATTCTCTTGAAGCTTTTAAAATTCTCTCTAGAATTTTCAAAATCCATGTCCACATGTTTACAATTTCACGTCAAAAAATGGCTAAAATTCCAGTTGAAATTTTTTCAAAGTCCCTTCAAAATTTTCCAATTTTTGTCCCAATTCTTCCCATTCCCATTGAAACTTTTCAAATCCCTCTCAAAATTGTTGAAATTCTCTTGAAGCTTTTAAAATTCTCTCCAGAATTTTCAAAATCCATGTCCACAGGTTTACAATTTCACGTCAAAAAATGGCTAAAATTCCAGTTGAAATTTTTTCAAAGTCCCTTAAAAATTTTCCAATTTTTGTCCCAATTCTTCCCATTCCCATGGAAACTTTTCAAATCCCTCTCAAAATTGTTGAAATTCTCTTGAAGCTTTTAAAATTCTCTCTAGAATTTTCAAAATCCATGTCCACAGGTTTACAATTTCACGTCAAAAAATGGCTAAAATTCCAGTGGAAATTTTTTCAAAGTCCCTTCAAAATTTTCCAATTTTTGTCCCAATTCTTCCCATTCCCATTG
Organism: Streptopelia decaocto; assembly: GCF_964273445.1. Lineage (NCBI taxonomy): Eukaryota > Metazoa > Chordata > Aves > Columbiformes > Columbidae > Streptopelia > Streptopelia decaocto. The sequence goes on along the minus strand of NW_028115561.1, from coordinate 6,197 downwards.
AAACTTTTCAAATCCCTCTCAAAATTGTTGAAATTCTCTTGAAGCTTTTAAAATTCTCTCCAGAATTTTCAAAATCCATGTCCACATGTTTACAATTTCACGTCAAAAAATGGCTAAAATTCCAGTGGAAATTTTTTCAAAGTCCCTGAAAAATTTTCCAATTTTTGTCCCAATTCTTCCCATTCCCATTGAAACTTTTCAAATCCCTCTCCAAATTGTTGAAATTCTCTTGAAGCTTTTAAAATTCTCTCCAGAATTTTCAAAATCCATGTCCACATGTTTACAATTTCACGTCAAAAAATGGCTAAAATTCCAGTTGAAATTTTTTCAAAGTCCCTTCAAAATTTTCCAATTTTTGTCCCAATTCTTCCCATTCCCATTGAAACTTTTCAAATCCCTCTCAAAATTGTTGAAATTCTCTTGAAGCTTTTAAAATTCTCTCCAGAATTTTCAAAATCCATGTCCACATGTTTACAATTTCACGTCAAAAAATGGCTAAAATTCCAGTGGAAATTTTTTCAAAGTCCCTTCAAAATTTTCCAATTTTTGTCCCAATTCTTCCCATTCCCATTGAAACTTTTCAAATCCCTCTCAAAATTGTTGAAATTCTCTTGAAGCTTTTAAAATTCTCTCTAGAATTTTCAAAATCCATGGCCACATGTTTACAATTTCACGTCAAAAAATGGCTAAAATTCCAGTTGAAATTTTTTCAAAGTCCATTAAAAATTTTCCAATTTTTGTCCCAATTCTTCCCATTCCCATTGAAACTTTTCAAATCCCTCTCAAAATTGTTGAAATTCTGTTGAAGCTTTTAAAATTCTCTCTAGAATTTTCAAAATCCATGTCCACATGTTCACAATTTCACGTCAAAAAATGGCTAAAATTCCAGTTGAAATTTTTTCAAAGTCCTTTAAAAATTTTCCCATTTTTGTCCCAATTCTTCCCATTCCCATTGAAACTTTTCAAATCCCTCTCAAAATTGTTGAAATTCTGTTAAAGCTTTTAAAATTCTCTCTAGAATTTTCAAAATCCATGTCCACATGTTTACAATTTCATGTAAAAAAAAATGGCTAAAATTCCAGTTGAAATTTTTTCCAAGTCCCTTAAAAATTTTCCAATTTTTGTCCCAATTCTTCCCATTCCCATTGAAACTTTTCAAATCCCTCTCAAAATTGTAGAAATTCTATTAATGCTTTTAAAATTCTCTCTAGAATTTTCAAAATCCATGGCCACATGTTTACAATTTCACATAAAATAATTGCTAAAATTCCAGTTGAAATTTTTTCAAAGTCCCTGAAAAATTTTCCAATTTTTGTCCCAATTCTTCCCATTCCCATTGAAACTTTTCAAATCCCTCTCAAAATTGTTGAAATTCTCTTGAAGCTTTTAAAATTCTCTCTAGAATTTTCAAAATCCATGGCCACATGTTTACAATTTCACGTAAAAAAAATGCTAAAATTCTAGTTGAAATTTTTTCAAAGTCCCTTAAAAATTTTCCAATTTTTGTCCCAATTCTTCCCATTCCCATTGAAACTTTTCAAATCCCTCTCAAAATTGTTGAAATTCTGTTGAAGCTTTTAAAATTCTCTCTAGAATTTTCAAAATACATGGCCACATGTTTACAATTTCACGTCAAAAAATGGCTAAAATTCCAGTTGAAATTTTTTCAAAGTCCCTTAAAAATTTTCCAATTTTTGTCCCAATTCTTCCCATTCCCATTGAAACTTTTCAAATCCCTCTCAAAATTGTTGAAATTCTCTTGAAGCTTTTAAAATTCTCTCTAGAATTTTCAAAATCCATGTCCACATGTTCACAATTTCACGTAACAAAATGGCTAAAATTCCAGTTGAAATTTTTTCAAAGTCCCTTAAAAATTTTCCAATTTTTGTCCCAATTCTTCCCATTCCCATTGAAACTTTTCAAATCCCTCTCAAAATTGTAGAAATTCTGTTAAAGCTTTTAAAATTCTCTCTAGAATTTTCAAAATCCATGGCCACATGTTTACAATTTCACGTCAAAAAATGGCTAAAATTCCAGTTGAAATTTTTTTAAAGTCCCTTAAAAATTTTCCAATTTTTGTCCCAATTCTTCCCATTCCCATTGAAACTTTTCAAATCCCTCTCCAAATTGTTGAAATTCTGTTGAAGCTTTTAAAATTCTCTCTAGAATTTTCAAAATCCATGTCCACATGTTTACAATTTCACGTAACAAAATGGCTAAAATTCCAGTTGAAATTTTTTCAAAGTCCCTTAAAAATTTTCCAATTTTTGTCCCAATTCTTCCCATTCCCATTGAAACTTTTCAAATCCCTCTCAAAAGTGTTGAAATTCTGTTGAAGCTTTTAAAATTCTCTCTAGAATTTTCAAAATCCATGGCCACATGTTTACAATTTCACGTCAAAAAATGGCTAAAATTCCAGTTGAAATTTTTTCAAAGTCCCTTAAAAATTTTCCAATTTTTGTCCCAATTCTTCCCATTCCCATTGAAACTTTTCAAATCCCTCTCAAAAGTGTTGAAATTCTGTTGAAGCTTTTAAAATTCTCTCTAGAATTTTCAAAATCCATGGCCACATGTTTACAATTTCACGTCAAAAAATGGCTAAAATTCCAGTTGAAATTTTTTCAAAGTCCCTTAAAAATTTTCCAATTTTTGTCCCAATTCTTCCCATTCCCATTGAAACTTTTCAAATCCCTCTCAAAATTGTTGAAATTCTCTTGAAGCTTTTAAAATTCTCTCTAGAATTTTCAAAATCCATGGCCACATGTTTACAATTTCATGTAAAAAAATGGCTAAAATTCCAGTTGAAATTTTTTCAAAGTCCCTTAAAAATTTTCCAATTTTTGTCCCAATTCTTCCCATTCCCATTGAAACTTTTCAAATCCCTCTCAAAATTGTTGAAATTCTCTTGAAGCTTTTAAAATTCTCTCTAGAATTTTCAAAATCCATGGCCACATGTTTACAATTTCACGAAAAAAAAATTGCTAAAATTCCAGTTGAAATTTTTTCAAAGTCCTTTAAAAATTTTCCAATTTTTGTCCCAATTCTTCCCATTCCCATTGAAACTTTTCAAATCCCTCTCAAAAGTGTTGAAATTCTGTTGAAGCTTTTAAAATTCTCTCTAGAATTTTCAAAATCCATGGCCACATGTTTACAATTTCACGTCAAAAAATGGCTAAAATTCCAGTTGAAATTTTTTCAAAGTCCCTTAAAAATTTTCCCATTTTTGTCCCAATTCTTCCCATTCCCATTGAAACTTTTCAAATCCCTCTCGAAATTGTAGAAATTCTGTTAAAGCTTTTAAAATTCTCTCTAGAATTTTCAAAATCCATGGCCACATGTTTACAATTTCACATAAAAAAATGGCTAAAATTCCAGTTGAAATTTTTTCAAAGTCCCTTAAAAATTTTCCAATTTTTGTCCCAATTCTTCCCATTCCCATTGAAACTTTTCAAATCCCTCTCAAAATTGTTGAAATTCTGTTGAAGCTTTTAAAATTCTCTCTAGAATTTTCAAAATCCATGGCCACATGTTTACAATTTCACGTAAAAAAAATGCTAAAATTCTAGTTGAAATTTTTTCAAAGTCCCTTAAAAATTTTCCAATTTTTGTCCCAATTCTTCCCATTCCCATTGAAACTTTTCAAATCCCTCTCAAAATTGTTGAAATTCTCTTGAAGCTTTTAAAATTCTCTCTAGAATTTTCAAAATCCATGGCCACATGTTTACAATTTCACGTCAAAAAATGGCTAAAATTCCAGTTGAAATTTTTTCAAAGTCCCTTAAAAATTTTCCAATTTTTGTCCCAATTCTTCCCATTCCCATTGAAACTTTTCAAATCCCTCTCAAAAGTGTTGAAATTCTGTTGAAGCTTTTAAAATTCTCTCTAGAATTTTCAAAATCCATGGCCACATGTTTACAATTTCACGTAAAAAAATGGCTAAAATTCCAGTTGAAATTTTTTCAAAGTCCCTTAAAAATTTTCCAATTTTTGTCCCAATTCTTCCCATTCCCATTGAAACTTTTCAAATCCCTCTCAAAATTGTTGAAATTCTGTTGAAGCTTTTAAAATTCTCTCTAGAATTTTCAAAATCCATGTCCACATGTTTACAATTTCACGTAAAAAAATTGCTAAAATTCCAGTTGAAATTTTTTCAAAGTCCCTTAAAAATTTTCCAATTTTTGTCCCAATTCTTCCCATTCCCATTGAAACTTTTCAAATCCCTCTCAAAATTGTTGAAATTCTGTTGAAGCTTTTAAAATTCTCTCTAGAATTTTCAAAATCCATGTCCACATGTTTACAATTTCACGTCAAAAAATGGCTAAAATTCCAGTTGAAATTTTTTCAAAGTCCCTTAAAAATTTTCCCATTTTTGTCCCAATTCTTCCCATTCCCATTGAAACTTTTCAAATCCCTCTCAAAATTGTTGAAATTCTCTTGAAGCTTTTAAAATTCTCTCTAGAATTTTCAAAATCCATGGCCACATGTTTACAATTTCACGTCAAAAAATGGCTAAAATTCCAGTTGAAATTTTTTCAAAGTCCCTGAAAAATTTTCCAATTTTTGTCCCAATTCTTCCCATTCCCATTGAAACTTTTCAAATCCCTCTCAAAAGTGTTGAAATTCTGTTGAAGCTTTTAAAATTCTCTCTAGAATTTTCAAAATCCATGGCCACATGTTTACAATTTCATGTAAAAAAATGGCTAAAATTCCAGTTGAAATTTTTTCAAAGTCCCTGAAAAATTTTCCAATTTTTGTCCCAATTCTTCCCATTCCCATTGAAACTTTTCAAATCCCTCTCAAAATTGTTGAAATTCTCTTGAAGCTTTTAAAATTCTCTCTAGAATTTTCAAAATCCATGGCCACATGTTTACAATTTCATGTAAAAAAATGGCTAAAATTCCAGTTGAAATTTTTTCAAAGTCCCTTAAAAATTTTCCAATTTTTGTCCCAATTCTTCCCATTCCCATTGAAACTTTTCAAATCCCTCTCAAAAGTGTTGAAATTCTGTTGAAGCTTTTAAAATTCTCTCTAGAATTTTCAAAATCCATGTCCACATGTTTACAATTTCACGAAAAAAAATTGCTAAAATTCCAGTTGAAATTTTTTCAAAGTCCTTTAAAAATTTTCCAATTTTTGTCCCAATTCTTCCCATTCCCATTGAAACTTTTCAAATCCCTCTCAAAATTGTAGAAATTCTGTTAAAGCTTTTAAAATTCTCTCTAGAATTTTCAAAATCCATGTCCACATGTTCACAATTTCACGTCAAAAAATGGCTAAAATTCCAGTTGAAATTTTTTCAAAGTCCCTGAAAAATTTTCCAATTTTTGTCCCAATTCTTCCCATTCCCATTGAAACTTTTCAAATCCCTCTCAAAATTGTTGAAATTCTGTTGAAGCTTTTAAAATTCTCTCTAGAATTTTCAAAATCCATGGCCACATGTTTACAATTTCACGTAAAAAAAATGCTAAAATTCTAGTTGAAATTTTTTCAAAGTCCCTTAAAAATTTTCCAATTTTTGTCCCAATTCTTCCCATTCCCATTGAAACTTTTCAAATCCCTCTCAAAATTGTTGAAATTCTCTTGAAGCTTTTAAAATTCTCTCTAGAATTTTCAAAATCCATGGCCACATGTTTACAATTTCACGTCAAAAAATGGCTAAAATTCCAGTTGAAATTTTTCAAAGTCCCTTAAAAATTTTCCAATTTTTGTCCCAATTCTTCCCATTCCCATTGAAACTTTTCAAATCCCTCTCAAAATTGTTGAAATTCTCTTGAAGCTTTTAAAATTCTCTCTAGAATTTTCAAAATCCATGTCCACATGTTCACAATTTCACGTAAAAAAATGGCTAAAATTCCAGTTGAAATTTTTTCAAAGTCCCTGAAAAATTTTCCAATTTTTGTCCCAATTCTTCCCATTCCCATTGAAACTTTTCAAATCCCTCTCAAAATTGTAGAAATTCTGTTAAAGCTTTTAAAATTCTCTCTAGAATTTTCAAAATCCATGGCCACATGTTTACAATTTCACGTCAAAAAATGGCTAAAATTCCAGTTGAAATTTTTTCAAAGTCCCTTAAAAATTTTCCAATTTTTGTCCCAATTCTTCCCATTCCCATTGAAACTTTTCAAATCCCTCTCAAAAGTGTTGAAATTCTGTTGAAGCTTTTAAAATTCTCTCTAGAATTTTCAAAATCCATGGCC
>NW_028115562.1:0-63762 GCF_964273445.1 Streptopelia decaocto | reverse complement strand
GAATGGGAAGAATTGGGACAAAAATTGGAAAATTTTTAAGGGACTTTGAAAAAATTTCAACTGGAATTTTAGCAATTTTTTTATGTGAAATTGTAAACATGTGGCCATGGATTTTGAAAATTCTAGAGAGAATTTTAAAAGCTTCAAGAGAATTTTCAACATTTTTGAGAGGGATTTGAAAAGTTTCCATGGGAATGGGAAGAATTGGGACAAAAATTGGAAAATTTTTAAGGGACTTTGAAAAAATTTCAACTGGAATTTTAGCAATTTTTTGACGTGAAATTGTAAACATGTGGACATGGATTTTGAAAATTCTAGAGAGAATTGTAAAAGTTTCAAGAGAATTTCAACAATTTTGAGAGGGATTTGAAAAGTTTCAATGGGAATGGGAAGAATTGGGACAAAAATTGGAAAATTTTTAAGGGGCTTTGAAAAAATTTCAACTGGAATTTTAGCAATTTTTTGACGTGAAATTGTAAACATGTGGACATGGATTTTGAAAATTCTAGAGAGAATTTTAAAAGCTTCAACAGAATTTCAACAATTTTGAGAGGGATTTGAAAAGTTTCAATGGGAATGGGAAGAATTGGGACAAAAATTGGAAAACTTTTCAGGGACTTTGAAAAAATTTCAACTGGAATTTTAGCATTTTTTTTACGTGAAATTGTAAACATGTGGCCATGGATTTTGAAAATTCTAGAGAGAATTTTAAAAGCTTCAAGAGAATTTCAACAATTTTGAGAGGGATTTGAAAAGTTTCAATGGGAATGGGAAGAATTGGGACAAAAATTGGAAAATTTTTAAGGGACTTTGAAAAATTTCAACTGGAATTTTAGCAATTTTTTTATGTGAAATTGTAAACATGTGGCCATGGATTTTGAAAATTCTAGAGAGAATTTTAAAAGCTTCAAGAGAATTTCAACAATTTTGAGAGGGATTTGAAAAGTTTCAATGGGAATGGGAAGAATTGGGACAAAAATTGGAAAATTTTTAAGGGACTTTGAAAAAATTTCAACTGGAATTTTAGCAATTATTTGACGTGAAATTGTAAACATGTGGACATGGATTTTGAAAATTCTAGAGAGAATTTTAAAAGCTTCAACAGAATTTCAACAATTTTGAGAGGGATTTGAAAAGTTTCAATGGGAATGGGAAGAATTGGGACAAAAATTGGAAAACTTTTCAGGGACTTTGAAAAAATTTCAACTGGAATTTTAGCCATTTTTTGACGTGAAATTGTAAACATGTGGCCATGGATTTTGAAAATTCTAGAGAGAATTTTAAAAGCTTCAAGAGAATTTCAACAATTTTGAGAGGGATTTGAAAAGTTTCAATGGGAATGGGAAGAATTGGGACAAAAATTGGAAAATTTTTAAGGGGCTTTGAAAAAATTTCAACTGGAATTTTAGCAATTTTTTTATGTGAAATTGTAAACATGTGGCCATGGATTTTGAAAATTCTAGAGAGAATTTTAAAAGCTTCAAGAGAATTTCAACAATTTTGAGAGGGATTTGAAAAGTTTCAATGGGAATGGGAAGAATTGGGACAAAAATTGGAAAATTTTGAAGGGACTTTGAAAAAATTTCAACTGGAATTTTAGCAATTTTTTGACGTGAAATTGTAAACATGTGGCCATGGATTTTGAAAATTCTAGAGAGAGTTTTAAAAGCTTCAAGAGAATTTCAACAATTTTGAGAGGGATTTGAAAAGTTTCAATGGGAATGGGAAGAATTGGGACAAAAATTGGAAAATTTTTAAGGGACTTTGAAAAAATTTCAGCTGGAATTTTAGCAATTTTTTTATGTGAAATTGTAAACATGTGGCCATGGATTTTGAAAATTCTAGAGAGAATTTTAAAAGCTTCAAGAGAATTTCAACAATTTTGAGAGGGATTTGAAAAGTTTCAATGGGAATGGGAAGAATTGGGACAAAAATTGGAAAATTTTTAAGGGACTTTGAAAAAATTTCAACTGGAATTTTAGCAATTTTTTTATGAGAAATTGTGAACATGTGGACATGGATTTTGAAAATTCTAGAGAGAGTTTTAAAAGCTTCAACAGAATTTCAACAATTTTGAAAGGGATTTGAAAAGTTTCAATGGGAATGGGAAGAATTGGGACAAAAATTGGAAAATTTTTAAGGGACTTTGAAAAAATTTCAACTGGAATTTTAGCCATTTTTTGACGTGAAATTGTAAACATGTGGCCATGGATTTTGAAAATTCTAGAGAGAATTTTAAAAGCGTCAAGAGAATTTCAACAATTTTGAGAGGGATTTGAAAAGTTTCAATGGGAATGGGAAGAATTGGGACAAAAATTGGAAAATTTTTAAGGGACTTTGAAAAAATTTCAACTGGAATTTTAGCAATTTTTTGACGTGAAATTGTAAACATGTGGCCATGGATTTTGAAAATTCTAGAGAGAGTTTTAAAAGCTTCAAGAGAATTTCAACAATTTTGAGAGGGATTTGAAAAGTTTCAATGGGAATGGGAAGAATTGGGACAAAAATTGGAAAATTTTTAAGGGACTTTGAAAAAATTTCAGCTGGAATTTTAGCAATTTTTTTATGTGAAATTGTAAACATGTGGCCATGGATTTTGAAAATTCTAGAGAGAATTTTAAAAGCTTCAAGAGAATTTCAACAATTTTGAGAGGGATTTGAAAAGTTTCAATGGGAATGGGAAGAATTGGGACAAAAATTGGAAAATTTTTAAGGGACTTTGAAAAAATTTCAACTGGAATTTTAGCAATTTTTTTATGAGAAATTGTGAACATGTGGACATGGATTTTGAAAATTCTAGAGAGAGTTTTAAAAGCTTCAACAGAATTTCAACAATTTTGAAAGGGATTTGAAAAGTTTCAATGGGAATGGGAAGAATTGGGACAAAAATTGGAAAATTTTTAAGGGACTTTGAAAAAATTTCAACTGGAATTTTAGCCATTTTTTGACGTGAAATTGTAAACATGTGGCCATGGATTTTGAAAATTCTAGAGAGAATTTTAAAAGCGTCAAGAGAATTTCAACAATTTTGAGAGGGATTTGAAAAGTTTCAATGGGAATGGGAAGAATTGGGACAAAAATTGGAAAATTTTTAAGGGACTTTGAAAAAATTTCAACTGGAATTTTAGCCATTTTGTTACGTGAAATTGTAAACATGTGGACATGGATTTTGAAAATTCCAGAGAGAATTTTAAAAGCTTCAACAGAATTTCAAGAATTTTGACAGGGATTTGAAAAATTTCAATGGGAATGGGAAGAATTGGGACAAAAATTGGAAAATTTTTAAGGGACTTTGAAAAAATTTCAACTGGAATTTTAGCAATTTTTTGACGTGAAATTGTAAACATGTGGACATGGATTTTGAAAATTCTAGAGAGAATTTTAAAAGCTTTAACAGAATTTCTACAATTTTGAGAGGGATTTGAAAAGTTTCAATGGGAATGGGAAGAATTGGGACAAAAATTGGAAAATTTTTAAGGGACTTTGAAAAAATTTCAACTGGAATTTTAGCAATTTTTTTATGTGAAATTGTAAACATGTGGCCATGGATTTTGAAAATTCTAGAGAGAATTTTAAAAGTTTCAACAGAATTTCAACAATTTTGAAAGGGATTTGAAAAGTTTCAATGGGAATGGGAAGAATTGGGACAAAAATTGGAAAATTTTGAAGGGACTTTGAAAAAATTTCAACTGGAATTTTAGCCATTTTTTGACGTGAAATTGTAAACATGTGGCCATGGATTTTGAAAATTCTAGAGAGAATTTTAAAAGCTTTAACAGAATTTCAACAATTTTGAGAGGGATTTGAAAAGTTTCAATGGGAATGGGAAGAATTGGGACAAAAATTGGAAAATTTTTAAGGGACTTTGAAAAAATTTCAACTGGAATTTTAGCCGTTTTTTTACGTGAAATTGTAAACATGTGGCCATGGATTTTGAAAATTCTAGAGAGAATTTTAAAAGCTTCAAGAGAATTTCAACAATTTTGAGAGGGATTTGAAAAGTTTCAATGGGAATGGGAAGAATTGGGACAAAAATTGGAAAATTTTTAAGGGACTTTGAAAAAATTTCAGCTGGAATTTTAGCAATTTTTTTATGTGAAATTGTAAACATGTGGCCATGGATTTTGAAAATTCTAGAGAGAATTTTAAAAGCTTCAAGAGAATTTCAACAATTTTGAGAGGGATTTGAAAAGTTTCAATGGGAATGGGAAGAATTGGGACAAAAATTGGAAAATTTTTAAGGGACTTTGAAAAAATTTCAACTGGAATTTTAGCAATTTTTTTATGAGAAATTGTGAACATGTGGACATGGATTTTGAAAATTCTAGAGAGAGTTTTAAAAGCTTCAACAGAATTTCAACAATTTTGAAAGGGATTTGAAAAGTTTCAATGGGAATGGGAAGAATTGGGACAAAAATTGGAAAATTTTTAAGGGACTTTGAAAAAATTTCAACTGGAATTTTAGCCATTTTTTGACGTGAAATTGTAAACATGTGGCCATGGATTTTGAAAATTCTAGAGAGAATTTTAAAAGCGTCAAGAGAATTTCAACAATTTTGAGAGGGATTTGAAAAGTTTTAATGAGAATGGGAAGAATTGGGACAAAAATTGGAAAATTTTTAAGGGACTTTGAAAAAATTTCAACTGGAATTTTAGCAATTTTTTTATGTGAAATTGTAAACATGTGGACATGGATTTTGAAAATTCTAGAGAGAATTTTAAAAGCTTCAACAGAATTTCAACAATTTTGAGAGGGATTTGAAAAATTTCCATGGGAATGGGAAGAATTGGGACAAAAATTGGAAAATTTTTAAGGGACTTTGAAAAAATTTCAACTGGAATTTTAGCCATTTTTTGACGTGAAATTGTAAACATGTGGACATGGATTTTGAAAATTCTAGAGAGAATTTTAAAAGCTTTAACAGAATTTCTACAATTTTGAGAGGGATTTGAAAAGTTTCCATGGGAATGGGAAGAAATGGGACAAAAATTGGAAAATTTTTAAGGGACTTTGAAAAAATTTCAACTGGAATTTTAGCCATTTTTTGACGTGAAATTGTAAACATGTGGACATGGATTTTGAAAATTCTAGAGAGAATTTTAAAAGCTTCAAGAGAATTTCAACAATTTTGAGAGAGATTTGAAAAGTTTCAATGGGAATGGGAAGAATTGGGACAAAAATTGGAAAATTTTTCAGGGACTTTGAAAAAATTTCAACTGGAATTTTAGCATTTTTTTTACGTGAAATTGTAAACATGTGGCCATGGATTTTGAAAATTCTAGAGAGAATTTTAAAAGCTTCAACAGAATTTCAACAATTTTGAGAGGGATTTGAAAAGTTTCAATGGGAATGGGAAGAATTGGGACAAAAATTGGAAAATCTTTAAGGGACTTGGAAAAAATTTCAACTGGAATTTTAGCCATTTTGTTACGTGAAATTGTAAACATGTGGCCATGGATTTTGAAAATTCTAGAGAGAATTTTAAAAGCTTCAACAGAATTTCTACAATTTTGAGAGGGATTTGAAAAGTTTCAATGGGAATGGGAAGAATTGGGACAAAAATTGGAAAATTTTTAAGGGACTTTGAAAAAATTTCAACTGGAATTTTAGCCATTTTTTGACGTGAAATTGTAAACATGTGGCCATGGATTTTGAAAATTCTAGAGAGAATTTTAAAAGCTTCAACAGAATTTCAACAATTTTGAAAGGGATTTGAAAAGTTTCAATGGGAATGGGAAGAATTGGGACAAAAATTGGAAAATTTTTAAGGGACTTTGAAAAAATTTCAACTGGAATTTTAGCAATTTTTTTATGTGAAATTGTAAACATGTGGCCATGGATTTTGAAAATTCTAGAGAGAATTTTAAAAGCTTCAAGAGAATTTCAACATTTTTGAGAGGGATTTGAAAAGTTTCCATGGGAATGGGAAGAATTGGGACAAAAATTGGAAAATTTTTTAGGGACTTTGAAAAAATTTCAACTGGAATTTTAGCAATTTTTTGACGTGAAATTGTAAACATGTGGACATGGATTTTGAAAATTCTAGAGAGAATTTTAAAAGTTTCAAGAGAATTTCAACAATTTTGAGAGGGATTTGAAAAGTTTCAATGGGAATGGGAAGAATTGGGACAAAAATTGGAAAATTTTTAAGGGACTTTGAAAAAATTTCAACTGGAATTTTAGCAATTTTTTGACGTGAAATTGTAAACATGTGGACATGGATTTTGAAAATTCTAGAGAGAGTTTTAAAAGCTTCAACAGAATTTCAACAATTTTGAAAGGGATTTGAAAAGTTTCAATGGGAATGGGAAGAATTGGGACAAAAATTGGAAAATTTTTAAGGGACTTTGAAAAAATTTCAACTGGAATTTTAGCCATTTTTTGACGTGAAATTGTAAACATGTGGCCATGGATTTTGAAAATTCTAGAGAGAATTTTAAAAGCGTCAAGAGAATTTCAACAATTTTGAGAGGGATTTGAAAAGTTTCAATGGGAATGGGAAGAATTGGGACAAAAATTGGAAAATTTTTAAGGGACTTTGAAAAAATTTCAACTGGAATTTTAGCAATTTTTTTATGTGAAATTGTAAACATGTGGACATGGATTTTGAAAATTCTAGAGAGAATTTTAAAAGCTTCAACAGAATTTCAAGAATTTTGACAGGGATTTGAAAAATTTCAATGGGAATGGGAAGAATTGGGACAAAAATTGGAAAATTTTTAAGGGACTTTGAAAAAATTTCAACTGGAATTTTAGCAATTTTTTGACGTGAAATTGTAAACATGTGGACATGGATTTTGAAAATTCTAGAGAGAATTTTAAAAGCTTTAACAGAATTTCTACAATTTTGAGAGGGATTTGAAAAGTTTCAATGGGAATGGGAAGAATTGGGACAAAAATTGGAAAATTTTTAAGGGACTTTGAAAAAATTTCAACTGGAATTTTAGCATTTTTTTTACGTGAAATTGTAAACATGTGGCCATGGATTTTGAAAATTCTAGAGAGAATTTTAAAAGCTTCAACAGAATTTCAACAATTTTGAGAGGGATTTGAAAAGTTTCAATGGGAATGGGAAGAATTGGGACAAAAATTGGAAAATTGTTAAGGGACTTTGAAAAAATTTCAACTGGAATTTTAGCAATTTTTTTATGTGAAATTGTAAACATGTGGCCATGGATTTTGAAAATTCTAGAGAGAATTTTAAAAGCTTCAAGAGAATTTCAACAATTTTGAGAGGGATTTGAAAAGTTTCAATGGGAATGGGAAGAATTGGGACAAAAATTGGAAAATTTTTAAGGGACTTTGAAAAAATTTCAACTGGAATTTTAGCAATTTTTTTATGTGAAATTGTAAACATGTGGCCATGGATTTTGAAAATTCTAGAGAGAATTTTAAAACCTTCAAGAGAATTTCAACAATTTTGAGAGGAATTTGAAAAGTTTCCATGGGAATGGGAAGAAATGGGACAAAAATTGGAAAATTTTTAAGGGACTTTGAAAAAATTTCAACTGGAATTTTAGCCATTTTTTGACGTGAAATTGTAAACATGTGGACATGGATTTTGAAAATTCTAGAGAGAATTTTAAAAGCTTCAAGAGAATTTCAACAATTTTGAAAGGGATTTGAAAAGTTTCAATGGGAATGGGAAGAATTGGGACAAAAATTGGAAAATTTTTCAGGGACTTTGAAAAAATTTCAACTGGAATTTTAGCATTTTTTTTACGTGAAATTGTAAACATGTGGCCATGGATTTTGAAAATTCTAGAGAGAATTTTAAAAGCTTCAAGAGAATTTCAACAATTTTGAGAGGGATTTGAAAAGTTTCAATGGGAATGGGAAGAATTGGGACAAAAATTGGAAAATCTTTAAGGGACTTGGAAAAAATTTCAACTGGAATTTTAGCCATTTTGTTACGTGAAATTGTAAACATGTGGCCATGGATTTTGAAAATTCTAGAGAGAATTTTAAAAGCTTCAAGAGAATTTCTACAATTTTGAGAGAGATTTGAAAAGTTTCAATGGGAATGGGAAGAATTGGGACAAAAATTGGAAAATTTTTAAGGGACTTTTAAAAAATTTCAACTGGAATTTTAGCAATTTTTTTATCTGAAATTGTAAACATGTGGCCATGGATTTTGAAAATTCTAGAGAGAATTTTAAAAGCTTCAACAGAATTTCAACAATTTTGAAAGGGATTTGAAAAGTTTCAATGGGAATGGGAAGAATTGGGACAAAAATTGGAAAATTTTTAAGGGACTTTGAAAAAATTTCAACTGGAATTTTAGCCATTTTTTGACGTGAAATTGTAAACATGTGGCCATGGATTTTGAAAATTCTAGAGAGAATTTTAAAAGCGTCAAGAGAATTTCAACAATTTGGAGAGGGATTTGAAAAGTTTCAATGGGAATGGGAAGAATTGGGACAAAAATTGGAAAATTTTTAAGGGACTTTGAAAAAATTTCAACTGGAATTTTAGCAATTTTTTTATGTGAAATTGTAAACATGTGGCCATGGATTTTGAAAATTCTAGAGAGAATTTTAAAAGCTTCAAGAGAATTTCAACATTTTTGAGAGGGATTTGAAAAGTTTCCATGGGAATGGGAAGAATTGGGACAAAAATTGGAAAATTTTTAAGGGACTTTGAAAAAATTTCAACTGGAATTTTAGCAATTTTTTGACGTGAAATTGTAAACATGTGGACATGGATTTTGAAAATTCTAGAGAGAATTGTAAAAGTTTCAAGAGAATTTCAACAATTTTGAGAGGGATTTGAAAAGTTTCAATGGGAATGGGAAGAATTGGGACAAAAATTGGAAAATTTTTAAGGGGCTTTGAAAAAATTTCAACTGGAATTTTAGCAATTTTTTGACGTGAAATTGTAAACATGTGGACATGGATTTTGAAAATTCTAGAGAGAATTTTAAAAGCTTCAACAGAATTTCAACAATTTTGAGAGGGATTTGAAAAGTTTCAATGGGAATGGGAAGAATTGGGACAAAAATTGGAAAACTTTTCAGGGACTTTGAAAAAATTTCAACTGGAATTTTAGCATTTTTTTTACGTGAAATTGTAAACATGTGGCCATGGATTTTGAAAATTCTAGAGAGAATTTTAAAAGCTTCAAGAGAATTTCAACAATTTTGAGAGGGATTTGAAAAGTTTCAATGGGAATGGGAAGAATTGGGACAAAAATTGGAAAATTTTTAAGGGACTTTGAAAAATTTCAACTGGAATTTTAGCAATTTTTTTATGTGAAATTGTAAACATGTGGCCATGGATTTTGAAAATTCTAGAGAGAATTTTAAAAGCTTCAAGAGAATTTCAACAATTTTGAGAGGGATTTGAAAAGTTTCAATGGGAATGGGAAGAATTGGGACAAAAATTGGAAAATTTTTAAGGGACTTTGAAAAAATTTCAACTGGAATTTTAGCAATTATTTGACGTGAAATTGTAAACATGTGGCCATGGATTTTGAAAATTCTAGAGAGAATTTTAAAAGCTTCAACAGAATTTCAACAATTTTGAGAGGGATTTGAAAAGTTTCAATGGGAATGGGAAGAATTGGGACAAAAATTGGAAAACTTTTCAGGGACTTTGAAAAAATTTCAACTGGAATTTTAGCCATTTTTTGACGTGAAATTGTAAACATGTGGCCATGGATTTTGAAAATTCTAGAGAGAATTTTAAAAGCTTCAAGAGAATTTCAACAATTTTGAGAGGGATTTGAAAAGTTTCAATGGGAATGGGAAGAATTGGGACAAAAATTGGAAAATTTTTAAGGGACTTTGAAAAAATTTCAACTGGAATTTTAGCAATTTTTTTATGTGAAATTGTAAACATGTGGCCATGGATTTTGAAAATTCTAGAGAGAATTTTAAAAGCTTCAAGAGAATTTCAACAATTTTGAGAGGGATTTGAAAAGTTTCAATGGGAATGGGAAGAATTGGGACAAAAATTGGAAAGTTTTTAAGGGACTTTGAAAAAATTTCAACTGGAATTTTAGCCATTTTTTGACGTGAAATTGTAAACATGTGGCCATGGATTTTGAAAATTCTAGAGAGAATTTTAAAAGCTTCAACAGAATTTCAACAATTTTGAGAGGGATTTGAAAAGTTTCAATGGGAATGGGAAGAATTGGGACAAAAATTGGAAAATTTTTAAGGGACTTTGAAAAAATTTCAACTGGAATTTTAGCAATTATTTGACGTGAAATTGTAAACATGTGGACATGGATTTTGAAAATTCTAGAGAGAATTTTAAAAGCTTCAACAGAATTTCAACAATTTTGAGAGGGATTTGAAAAGTTTCAATGGGAATGGGAAGAATTGGGACAAATATTGGAAAATTTTTTAGGGACTTTGAAAAAATTTCAACTGGAATTTTAACAATTTTTTGACGTGAAATTGTAAACATGTGGACATGGATTTTGAAAATTCTAGAGAGAATTTTAAAAGTTTCAAGAGAATTTCAACAATTTTGAAAGGGATTTGAAAAGTTTCAATGGGAATGGGAAGAATTGGGACAAAAATTGGAAAATTTTTAAGGGACTTTGAAAAAATTTCAACTGGAATTTTAGCCATTTTTTGACGTGAAATTGTAAACATGTGGCCATGGATTTTGAAAATTCTAGAGAGAATTTTAAAAGCTTCAACAGAATTTCAACAATTTTGAGAGGGATTTGAAAAGTTTCAATGGGAATGGGAAGAATTGGGACAAAAATTGGAAAATTTTTAAGGGACTTTGAAAAAATTTCAACTGGAATTTTAGCAGTTTTTTTATAGGAAATTGTGAACATGTGTACATGGATTTTGAAAATTCTAGAGAGAGTTTTAAAAGCTTCAACAGAATTTCAACAATTTTGAAAGGGATTTGAAAAGTTTCAATGGGAATGGGAAGAATTGGGACAAAAATTGGAAAATTTTTAAGGGACTTTGAAAAAATTTCAACTGGAATTTTAGCAATTTTTTGACGTGAAATTGTAAACATGTGGCCATGGATTTTGAAAATTCTAGAGAGAATTTTAAAAGCTTCAAGAGAATTTCAACAATTTTGAGAGGGATTTGAAAAGTTTCAATGGGAATGGGAAGAATTGGGACAAAAATTGGAAAATTTTTAAGGGACTTTGAAAAAATTTCAACTGGAATTTTAGCCATTTTTTGACGTGAAATTGTAAACATGTGGCCATGGATTTTGAAAATTCTAGAGAGAATTTTAAAAGCTTCAACAGAATTTCAACAATTTTGAGAGGGATTTGAAAAGTTTCAATGGGAATGGGAAGAATTGGGACAAAAATTGGAAAATTTTTAAGGGACTTTGAAAAAATTTCAACTGGAATTTTAGCCTTTTTTTGACGTCAAATTGTAAACATGTGGACATGGATTTTGAAAATTCTAGAGAGAATTTTAAAAGCTTCAAGAGAATTTCAACAATTTTGAGAGGGATTTGAAAAGTTTCAATGGGAATGGGAAGAATTGGGACAAAAATTGGAAAATTTTGAAGGGACTTTGAAAAAATTTCAACTGGAATTTTAGCCATTTTTTGACGTGAAATTGTAAACATGTGGCCATGGATTTTGAAAATTCTAGAGAGAATTTTAAAAGCTTCAAGAGAATTTCAACAATTTTGAGAGGGATTTGAAAAGTTTCAATGGGAATGGGAAGAATTGGGACAAAAATTGGAAAATTTTTAAGGGACTTTGAAAAAATTTCAACTGGAATTTTAGCAATTTTTTTACGTGAAATTGTAAACATGTGGCCATGGATTTTGAAAATTCTAGAGAGAATTTTAAAAGCTTCAACAGAATTTCAACAATTTTGAGAGGGATTTGAAAAGTTTCAATGGGAATGGGAAGAATTGGGACAAAAATTGGAAAATTTTTAAGGGACTTTGAAAAAATTTCAACTGGAATTTTAGCCATTTTTTGACGTGAAATTGTAAACATGTGGCCATGGATTTTGAAAATTCTAGAGATAATTTTAAAAGTTTCAACAGAATTTCAACAATTTTGAAAAGGATTTGAAAAGTTTCGATGGGAATGGGAAGAATTGGGACAAAAATTGGAAAATTTTTAAGGGACTTTGAAAAAATTTCAACTGGAATTTTAGCAATTTTTTGACGTGAAATTGTAAACATGTGGACATGGATTTTGAAAATTCTAGAGAGAATTTTAAAATCTTCAACAGAATTTCAACAATTTTGAGAGGGATTTGAAAAATTTCAATGGGAATGGGAAGAATTGGGACAAAAATTGGAAAATTTTTAAGGGACTTTGAAAAAATTTCAACTGGAATTTTAGCCATTTTGTTACGTGAAATTGTAAACATGTGGCCATGGATTTTGAAAATTCTAGAGAGAATTTTAAAAGCTTCAAGAGAATTTCAACGATTTTGAGAGGGATTTGAAAAGTTTCAATGGGAATGGGAAGAACTGGGACAAAAATTGGAAAATTTTTAAGGGACTTTGAAAAAATTTCAACTGGAATTTTAGCCATTTTGTTACGTGAAATTGTGAACATGTTGAAGTGGATTTTGAAAATTCTAGAGAGAGTTTTAAAAGCTTCAAGAGAATTTCAACAATTTTGAGAGGGATTTGAAATGTTTCAATGGGAATGGGAAGAATTGGGACAAAAATTGGAAAATTTTTAAGGGACTTTGAAAAAATTTCAACTGGAATTTTAGCAATTTTTTTATGTGAAATTGTAAACATGTGGACATGGATTTTGAAAATTCTAGAGAGAATTTTAAAAGCTTCAACAGAATTTCAACAATTTTGAGAGGGATTTGAAAAGTTTCAATGGGAATGGGAAGAATTGGGACAAAAATTGGAAAATTTTTAAGGGACTTTGAAAAAATTTCAACTGGAATTTTAGCAATTTTTTAGTGAGAAATTGTGAACATGTGGACATGGATTTTGAAAATTCTAGAGAGAGTTTTAAAAGCTTCAACAGAATTTCAACAATTTTGAAAGGGATTTGAAATGTTTCAATGGGAATGGGAAGAATTGGGACAAAAATTGGAAAATTTTTAAGGGACTTTGAAAAAATTTCAACTGGAATTTTAGCCATTTTTTGACGTGAAATTGTAAACATGTGGCCATGGATTTTGAAAATTCTAGAGAGAATTTTAAAAGCTTCAACAGAATTTCAACAATTTTGAGAGGGATTTGAAAAGTTTCAATGGGAATGGGAAGAATTGGGACAAAAATTGGAAAATTTTTAAGGGACTTTGAAAAAATTTCAACTGGAATTTTAGCAATTTTTTTATGTGAAATTGTAAACATGTGGCCATGGATTTTGAAAATTCTAGAGAGAATTTTAAAAGCTTCAAGAGAATTTCAACAATTTTGAGAGGGATTTGAAAAGTTTCAATGGGAATGGGAAGAATTGGGACAAAAATTGGAAAATTTTTAAGGGACTTTGAAAAAATTTCAACTGGAATTTTAGCAATTTTTTTATGTGAAATTGTAAACATGTGGACATGGATTTTGAAAATTCTAGAGAGAATTTTAAAAGCTTCAACAGAATTTCAAGAATTTTGACAGGGATTTGAAAAATTTCAATGGGAATGGGAAGAATTGGGACAAAAATTGGAAAATTTTTAAGGGACTTTGAAAAAATTTCAACTGGAATTTTAGCAATTTTTTGACGTGAAATTGTAAACATGTGGCCATGGATTTTGAAAATTCTAGAGAGAATTTTAAAAGCTTCAAGAGAATTTCAACAATTTTGAGAGGGATTTGAAAAGTTTCAATGGGAATGGGAAGAATTGGGACAAAAATTGGAAAATTTTTAAGGGACTTTGAAAAAATTTCAACTGGAATTTTAGCATTTTTTTTACGTGAAATTGTAAACATGTGGCCATGGATTTTGAAAATTCTAGAGAGAATTTTAAAAGCTTCAAGAGAATTTCAACAATTTTGAGAGGGATTTGAAAAGTTTCAATGGGAATGGGAAGAATTGGGACAAAAATTGGAAAATTGTTAAGGGACTTTGAAAAAATTTCAACTGGAATTTTAGCAATTTTTTTATGTGAAATTGTAAACATGTGGCCATGGATTTTGAAAATTCTAGAGAGAATTTTAAAAGCTTCAACAGAATTTCAACAATTTTGAGAGGGATTTGAAAAGTTTCAATGGGAATGGGAAGAATTGGGACAAAAATTGGAAAATTTTTAAGGGACTTTGAAAAAATTTCAACTGGAATTTTAGCAATTTTTTAATGAGAAATTGTGAACATGTGGACATGGATTTTGAAAATTCTAGAGAGAGTTTTAAAAGCTTCAACAGAATTTCAACAATTTTGAAAGGGATTTGAAATGTTTCAATGGGAATGGGAAGAATTGGGACAAAAATTGGAAAATTTTTAAGGGACTTTGAAAAAATTTCAACTGGAATTTTAGCCATTTTTTGACGTGAAATTGTAAACATGTGGCCATGGATTTTGAAAATTCTAGAGAGAATTTTAAAAGCTTCAACAGAATTTCAACAATTTTGAGAGGGATTTGAAAAGTTTCAATGGGAATGGGAAGAATTGGGACAAAAATTGGAAAATTTTTAAGGGACTTTGAAAAAATTTCAACTGGAATTTTAGCCATTTTTTGACGTGAAATTGTAAACATGTGGCCATGGATTTTGAAAATTCTAGAGAGAATTTTAAAAGCTTCAAGAGAATTTCAACAATTTTGAGAGGGATTTGAAAAGTTTCAATGGGAATGGGAAGAATTGGGACAAAAATTGGAAAATTTTTAAGGGACTTTGAAAAAATTTCAACTGGAATTTTAGCAATTTTTTTATGTGAAATTGTAAACATGTGGACATGGATTTTGAAAATTCTAGAGAGAATTTTAAAAGCTTCAACAGAATTTCAAGAATTTTGACAGGGATTTGAAAAATTTCAATGGGAATGGGAAGAATTGGGACAAAAATTGGAAAATTTTTAAGGGACTTTGAAAAAATTTCAACTGGAATTTTAGCCATTTTTTGACGTGAAATTGTAAACATGTGGACATGGATTTTGAAAATTCTAGAGAGAATTTTAAAAGCTTCAAGAGAATTTCAACAATTTTGAGAGGGATTTGAAAAGTTTCAATGGGAATGGGAAGAATTGGGACAAAAATTGGAAAATTTTTAAGGGACTTTGAAAAAATTTCAACTGGAATTTTAGCATTTTTTTTACGTGAAATTGTAAACATGTGGCCATGGATTTTGAAAATTCTAGAGAGAATTTTAAAAGCTTCAAGAGAATTTCTACAATTTTGAGAGGGATTTGAAAAGTTTCAATGGGAATGGGAAGAATTGGGACAAAAATTGGAAAATTTTTAAGGGACTTTGAAAAAATTTCAACTGGAATTTTAGCAATTTTTTTACGTGAAATTGTAAACATGTGGCCATGGATTTTGAAAATTCTAGAGAGAATTTTAAAAGCTTCAACAGAATTTCAACAATTTTGAGAGGGATTTGAAAAGTTTCAATGGGAATGGGAAGAATTGGGACAAAAATTGGAAAATTTTTAAGGGACTTTGAAAAAATTTCAACTGGAATTTTAGCAGTTTTTTTATAGGAAATTGTGAACATGTGGCCATGGATTTTGAAAATTCTAGAGAGAGTTTTAAAAGCTTCAACAGAATTTCAACAATTTTGAAAGGGATTTGAAAAGTTTCAATGGGAATGGGAAGAATTGGGACAAAAATTGGAAAATTTTTAAGGGACTTTGAAAAAATTTCAACTGGAATTTTAGCAATTTTTTGACGTGAAATTGTAAACATGTGGCCATGGATTTTGAAAATTCTAGAGAGAATTTTAAAAGTTTCAACAGAATTTCAACAATTTTGAAAAGGATTTGAAAAGTTTCGATGGGAATGGGAAGAATTGGGACAAAAATTGGAAAATTTTTAAGGGACTTTGAAAAAATTTCAACTGGAATTTTAGCAATTTTTTGACGTGAAGTTGTAAACATGTGGACATGGATTTTGAAAATTCTAGAGAGAATTTTAAAATCTTCAACAGAATTTCCAGAATTTTGAGAGGGATTTGAAAAATTTCAATGGGAATGGGAAGAATTGGGACAAAAATTGGAAAATTTTTAAGGGACTTTGAAAAAATTTCAACTGGAATTTTAGCAGTTTTTTTATAGGAAATTGTGAACATGTGGCCATGGATTTTGAAAATTCTAGAGAGAATTTTAAAAGCTTCAAGAGAATTTCAACGATTTTGAGAGGGATTTGAAAAGTTTCAATGGGAATGGGAAGAATTGGGACAAAAATTGGAAAATTTTTAAGGGACTTTGAAAAAATTTCAACTGGAATTTTAGCCATTTTGTTACGTGAAATTGTGAACATGTTGAAGTGGATTTTGAAAATTCTAGAGAGAATTTTAAAAGCTTCAACAGAATTTCAACAATTTTGAGAGGGATTTGAAAAGTTTCAATGGGAATGGGAAGAATTGGGACAAAAATTGGAAAATTTTTAAGGGACTTTGAAAAAATTTCAACTGGAATTTTAGCAATTTTTTTATGTGAAATTGTAAACATGTGGACATGGATTTTGAAAATTCTAGAGAGAGTTTTAAAAGCTTCAACAGAATTTCCACAATTTTGAAAGGGATTTGAAATGTTTCAATGGGAATGGGAAGAATTGGGACAAAAATTGGAAAATTTTTAAGGGACTTTGAAAAAATTTCAACTGGAATTTTAGCAATTTTTTGACGTGAAATTGTAAACATGTGGCCATGGATTTTGAAAATTCTAGAGAGAATTTTAAAAGCTTCAACAGAATTTCAACAATTTTGAGAGGGATTTGAAAAGTTTCAATGGGAATGGGAAGAATTGGGACAAAAATTGGAAAATTTTTAAGGGACTTTGAAAAAATTTCAACTGGAATTTTAGCAATTTTTTTATGTGAAATTGTAAACATGTGGCCATGGATTTTGAAAATTCTAGAGAGAATTTTAAAAGCTTCAACAGAATTTCAACAATTTTGAAAGGGATTTGAAAAGTTTCAATGGGAATGGGAAGAATTGGGACAAAAATTGGAAAATTTTGAAGGGACTTTGAAAAAATTTCAACTGGAATTTTAGCCATTTTTTGACGTGAAATTGTAAACATGTGGCCATGGATTTTGAAAATTCTAGAGAGAATTTTAAAAGCTTCAAGAGAATTTCAACAATTTTGAGAGGGATTTGAAAAGTTTCAATGGGAATGGGAAGAATTGGGACAAAAATTGGAAAATTTTTAAGGGACTTTGAAAAAATTTCAACTGGAATTTTAGCAATTTTTTTATGTGAAATTGTAAACATGTGGCCATGGATTTTGAAAATTCTAGAGAGAATTTTAAAAGCTTCAAGAGAATTTCAACATTTTTGAGAGGGATTTGAAAAGTTTCCATGGGAATGGGAAGAATTGGGACAAAAATTGGAAAATTTTTCAGGGACTTTGAAAAAATTTCAACTGGAATTTTAGCAATTTTTTGACGTGAAATTGTAAACATGTGGACATGGATTTTGAAAATTCTAGAGAGAATTTTAAAAGTTTCAAGAGAATTTCAACAATTTTGAGAGGGATTTGAAAAGTTTCAATGGGAATGGGAAGAATTGGGACAAAAATTGGAAAATTTTTAAGGGACTTTGAAAAAATTTCAACTGGAATTTTAGCAATTTTTTGACGTGAAATTGTAAACATGTGGACATGGATTTTGAAAATTCTAGAGAGAGTTTTAAAAGCTTCAACAGAATTTCAACAATTTTGAAAGGGATTTGAAAAGTTTCAATGGGAATGGGAAGAATTGGGACAAAAATTGGAAAATTTTTAAGGGACTTTGAAAAAATTTCAACTGGAATTTTAGCCATTTTTTGACATGAAATTGTAAACATGTGGCCATGGACTTTGAAAATTCTAGAGAGAATTTTAAAAGCTTCAAGAGAATTTCAACAATTTTGAGAGGGATTTGAAAAGTTTCAATGGGAATGGGAAGAATTGGGACAAAAATTGGAAAATTTTTAAGGGACTTTGAAAAAATTTCAACTGGAATTTTAGCAATTTTTTTATGTGAAATTGTAAACATGTGGACATGGATTTTGAAAATTCTAGAGAGAATTTTAAAAGCTTCAACAGAATTTCAACAATTTTGAGAGGGATTTGAAAAATTTCAATGGGAATGGGAAGAATTGGGACAAAAATTGGAAAATTTTGAAGGGACTTTGAAAAAATTTCAACTGGAATTTTAGCCATTTTTTGACGTGAAATTGTAAACATGTGGCCATGGATTTTGAAAATTCTAGAGAGAATTTTAAAAGCTTTAACAGAATTTCTACAATTTTGAGAGGGATTTGAAAAGTTTCAATGGGAATGGGAAGAATTGGGACAAAAATTGGAAAATTTTTAAGGGACTTTGAAAAAATTTCAACTGGAATTTTAGCATTTTTTTTACGTGAAATTGTAAACATGTGGCCATGGATTTTGAAAATTCTAGAGAGAATTTTAAAAGCTTCAAGAGAATTTCAACAATTTTGAGAGGGATTTGAAAAGTTTCAATGGGAATGGGAAGAATTGGGACAAAAATTGGAAAATTGTTAAGGGACTTTGAAAAAATTTCAACTGGAATTTTAGCAATTTTTTTATGTGAAATTGTAAACATGTGGCCATGGATTTTGAAAATTCTAGAGAGAATTTTAAAAGCTTCAAGAGAATTTCAACAATTTTGAGAGGGATTTGAAAAGTTTCAATGGGAATGGGAAGAATTGGGACAAAAATTGGAAAATTTTTAAGGGACTTTGAAAAAATTTCAACTGGAATTTTAGCAATTTTTTTATGTGAAATTGTAAACATGTGGCCATGGATTTTGAAAATTCTAGAGAGAATTTTAAAACCTTCAAGAGAATTTCAACAATTTTGAGAGGAATTTGAAAAGTTTCCATGGGAATGGGAAGAAATGGGACAAAAATTGGAAAATTTTTAAGGGACTTTGAAAAAATATCAACTGGAATTTTAGCCATTTTTTGACGTGAAATTGTAAACATGTGGACATGGATTTTGAAAATTCTAGAGAGAATTTTAAAAGCTTCAAGAGAATTTCAACAATTTTGAAAGGGATTTGAAAAGTTTCAATGGGAATGGGAAGAATTGGGACAAAAATTGGAAAATTTTTCAGGGACTTTGAAAAAATTTCAACTGGAATTTTAGCATTTTTTTTACGTGAAATTGTAAACATGTGGCCATGGATTTTGAAAATTCTAGAGAGAATTTTAAAAGCTTCAAGAGAATTTCAACAATTTTGAGAGGGATTTGAAAAGTTTCAATGGGAATGGGAAGAATTGGGACAAAAATTGGAAAATCTTTAAGGGACTTGGAAAAAATTTCAACTGGAATTTTAGCCATTTTTTGACGTGAAATTGTAAACATGTGGCCATGGATTTTGAAAATTCTAGAGAGAATTTTAAAAGCTTCAACAGAATTTCTACAATTTTGAGAGAGATTTGAAAAGTTTCAATGGGAATGGGAAGAATTGGGACAAAAATTGGAAAATTTTTAAGGGACTTTTAAAAAATTTCAACTGGAATTTTAGCAATTTTTTTATCTGAAATTGTAAACATGTGGCCATGGATTTTGAAAATTCTAGAGAGAATTTTAAAAGCTTCAACAGAATTTCAACAATTTTGAAAGGGATTTGAAAAGTTTCAATGGGAATGGGAAGAATTGGGACAAAAATTGGAAAATTTTGAAGGGACTTTGAAAAAATTTCAACTGGAATTTTAGCCATTTTTTGACGTGAAATTGTAAACATGTGGCCATGGATTTTGAAAATTCTAGAGAGAATTTTAAAAGCTTTAACAGAATTTCTACAATTTTGAGAGGGATTTGAAAAGTTTCAATGGGAATGGGAAGAATTGGGACAAAAATTGGAAAATTTTTAAGGGACTTTGAAAAAATTTCAACTGGAATTTTAGCATTTTTTTTACGTGAAATTGTAAACATGTGGCCATGGATTTTGAAAATTCTAGAGAGAATTTTAAAAGCTTCAAGAGAATTTCAACAATTTTGAGAGGGATTTGAAAAGTTTCAATGGGAATGGGAAGAATTGGGACAAAAATTGGAAAATTGTTAAGGGACTTTGAAAAAATTTCAACTGGAATTTTAGCAATTTTTTTATGTGAAATTGTAAACATGTGGCCATGGATTTTGAAAATTCTAGAGAGAATTTTAAAAGCTTCAAGAGAATTTCAACAATTTTGAGAGGGATTTGAAAAGTTTCAATGGGAATGGGAAGAATTGGGACAAAAATTGGAAAATTTTTAAGGGACTTTGAAAAAATTTCAACTGGAATTTTAGCAATTTTTTTATGTGAAATTGTAAACATGTGGCCATGGATTTTGAAAATTCTAGAGAGAATTTTAAAACCTTCAAGAGAATTTCAACAATTTTGAGAGGAATTTGAAAAGTTTCCATGGGAATGGGAAGAAATGGGACAAAAATTGGAAAATTTTTAAGGGACTTTGAAAAAATATCAACTGGAATTTTAGCCATTTTTTGACGTGAAATTGTAAACATGTGGACATGGATTTTGAAAATTCTAGAGAGAATTTTAAAAGCTTCAAGAGAATTTCAACAATTTTGAAAGGGATTTGAAAAGTTTCAATGGGAATGGGAAGAATTGGGACAAAAATTGGAAAATTTTTCAGGGACTTTGAAAAAATTTCAACTGGAATTTTAGCATTTTTTTTACGTGAAATTGTAAACATGTGGCCATGGATTTTGAAAATTCTAGAGAGAATTTTAAAAGCTTCAAGAGAATTTCAACAATTTTGAGAGGGATTTGAAAAGTTTCAATGGGAATGGGAAGAATTGGGACAAAAATTGGAAAATCTTTAAGGGACTTGGAAAAAATTTCAACTGGAATTTTAGCCATTTTTTGACGTGAAATTGTAAACATGTGGCCATGGATTTTGAAAATTCTAGAGAGAATTTTAAAAGCTTCAACAGAATTTCTACAATTTTGAGAGAGATTTGAAAAGTTTCAATGGGAAT
Source organism: Streptopelia decaocto (assembly GCF_964273445.1). NCBI lineage: Eukaryota > Metazoa > Chordata > Aves > Columbiformes > Columbidae > Streptopelia > Streptopelia decaocto. Next base: position 42,749 of record NW_028115562.1, on the reverse strand, counting down.
GGGAAGAATTGGGACAAAAATTGGAAAATTTTTAAGGGACTTTTAAAAAATTTCAACTGGAATTTTAGCAATTTTTTTATCTGAAATTGTAAACATGTGGCCATGGATTTTGAAAATTCTAGAGAGAATTTTAAAAGCTTCAACAGAATTTCAACAATTTTGAAAGGGATTTGAAAAGTTTCAATGGGAATGGGAAGAATTGGGACAAAAATTGGAAAATTTTTAAGGGACTTTGAAAAAATTTCAACTGGAATTTTAGCAATATTTTTATGAGAAATTGTAAACATGTGGACATGGATTTTGAAAATTCTAAAGAGAATTTTAAAAGCTTCAAGAGAATTTCAACAATTTTGAGAGGGATTTGAAAAGTTTCAATGGGAATGGGAAGAATTGGGACAAAAATTGGAAAATTTTTAAGGGACTTTGAAAAAATTTCAACTGGAATTTTAGCAATTTTTTTATGTGAAATTGTAAACATGTGGACATGGATTTTGAAAATTCTAGAGAGAATTTTAAAAGCTTCAAGAGAATTTCAACATTTTTGAGAGGGATTTGAAAAGTTTCCATGGGAATGGGAAGAATTGGGACAAAAATTGGAAAATTTTTAAGGGACTTTGAAAAAATTTCAACTGGAATTTTAGCAATTTTTTGACGTGAAATTGTAAACATGTGGACATGGATTTTGAAAATTCTAGAGAGAATTTTAAAAGTTTCAAGAGAATTTCAACAATTTTGAGAGGGATTTGAAAAGTTTCAATGGGAATGGGAAGAATTGGGACAAAAATTGGAAAGTTTTTAAGGGACTTTGAAAAAATTTCAACTGGAATTTTAGCAATTTTTTGACGTGAAATTGTAAACATGTGGACATGGATTTTGAAAATTCTAGAGAGAATTTTAAAAGCTTCAACAGAATTTCAACAATTTTGAGAGGGATTTGAAAAGTTTCAATGGGAATGGGAAGAATTGGGACAAAAATTGGAAAACTTTTCAGGGACTTTGAAAAAATTTCAACTGGAATTTTAGCCATTTTTTGACGTGAAATTGTAAACATGTGGCCATGGATTTTGAAAATTCTAGAGAGAATTTTAAAAGCTTCAAGAGAATTTCAACAATTTTGAGAGGGATTTGAAAAGTTTCAATGGGAATGGGAAGAATTGGGACAAAAATTGGAAAATTTTTAAGGGACTTTGAAAAAATTTCAACTGGAATTTTAGCAATTTTTTTATGTGAAATTGTAAACATGTGGACATGGATTTTGAAAATTCTAGAGAGAATTTTAAAAGCTTCAAGAGAATTTCAACAATTTTGAGAGGAATTTGAAAAGTTTCCATGGGAATGGGAAGAAATGGGACAAAAATTGGAAAATTTTTAAGGGACTTTGAAAAAATATCAACTGGAATTTTAGCCATTTTTTGACGTGAAATTGTAAACATGTGGACATGGATTTTGAAAATTCTAGAGAGAATTTTAAAAGCTTCAAGAGAATTTCAACAATTTTGAAAGGGATTTGAAAAGTTTCAATGGGAATGGGAAGAATTGGGACAAAAATTGGAAAAATTTCAGGGACTTCGAAAAAATTTCAACTGGAATTTTAGCATTTTTTTTACGTGAAATTGTAAACATGTGGCCATGGATTTTGAAAATTCTAGAGAGAATTTTAAAAGCTTCAAGAGAATTTCAACAATTTTGAGAGGGATTTGAAAAGTTTCAATGGGAATGGGAAGAATTGGGACAAAAATTGGAAAATCTTGAAGGGACTTGGAAAAAATTTCAACTGGAATTTTAGCCATTTTGTTACGTGAAATTGTAAACATGTGGCCATGGATTTTGAAAATTCTAGAGAGAATTTTAAAAGCTTCAACAGAATTTCTACAATTTTGAGAGAGATTTGAAAAGTTTCAATGGGAATGGGAAGAATTGGGACAAAAATTGGAAAATTTTTAAGGGACTTTTAAAAAATTTCAACTGGAATTTTAGCAATTTTTTTATCTGAAATTGTAAACATGTGGCCATGGATTTTGAAAATTCTAGAGAGAATTTTAAAAGCTTCAACAGAATTTCAACAATTTTGAAAGGGATTTGAAAAGTTTCAATGGGAATGGGAAGAATTGGGACAAAAATTGGAAAATTTTTAAGGGACTTTGAAAAAATTTCAACTGGAATTTTAGCCATTTTTTGACGTGAAATTGTAAACATGTGGCCATGGATTTTGAAAATTCTAGAGAGAATTTTAAAAGCGTCAAGAGAATTTCAACAATTTTGAGAGGGATTTGAAAAGTTTCAATGGGAATGGGAAGAATTGGGACAAAAATTGGAAAATTTTGAAGGGACTTTGAAAAAATTTCAACTGGAATTTTAGCAATTTTTTGACGTGAAATTGTAAACATGTGGACATGGATTTTGAAAATTCTAGAGAGAATTTTAAAAGCTTCAACAGAATTTCAACAATTTTGAGAGGGATTTGAAAAGTTTCAATGGGAATGGGAAGAATTGGGACAAAAATTGGAAAACTTTTCAGGGACTTTGAAAAAATTTCAACTGGAATTTTAGCCATTTTTTGACGGGAAATTGTAAACATGTGGCCATGGATTTTGAAAATTCTAGAGAGAATTTTAAAAGCTTCAAGAGAATTTCAACAATTTTGAGAGGGATTTGAAAAGTTTCAATGGGAATGGGAAGAATTGGGACAAAAATTGGAAAATTTTTAAGGGACTTTGAAAAAATTTCAACTGGAATTTTAGCCATTTTTTAATGAGAAATTGTAAACATGTGGCCATGGATTTTGAAAATTCTAGAGAGAATTTTAAAAGCTTCAAGAGAATTTCAACAATTTTGAGAGGGATTTGAAAAGTTTCAATGGGAATGGGAAGAATTGGGACAAAAATTGGAAAATTTTTAAGGGACTTTGAAAAAATTTCAACTGGAATTTTAGCCATTTTTTGACGTGAAATTGTAAACATGTGGCCATGGATTTTGAAAATTCTAGAGAGAATTTTAAAAGCTTCAAGAGAATTTCAACAATTTTGAGAGGGATTTGAAAAGTTTCAATGGGAATGGGAAGAATTGGGACAAAAATTGGAAAATTTTTAAGGGACTTTGAAAAAATTTCAACTGGAATTTTAGCAATTTTTTTATGTGAAATTGTAAACATGTGGACATGGATTTTGAAAATTCTAGAGAGAATTTTAAAAGCTTCAAGAGAATTTCAACTATTTTGAGAGGAATTTGAAAAGTTTCCATGGGAATGGGAAGAAATGGGACAAAAATTGGAAAATTTTTAAGGGACTTTGAAAAAATATCAACTGGAATTTTAGCCATTTTTTGACGTGAAATTGTAAACATGTGGACATGGATTTTGAAAATTCTAGAGAGAATTTTAAAAGCTTCAAGAGAATTTCAACAATTTTGAAAGGGATTTGAAAAGTTTCAATGGGAATGGGAAGAATTGGGACAAAAATTGGAAAATTTTTCAGGGACTTCGAAAAAATTTCAACTGGAATTTTAGCATTTTTTTTACGTGAAATTGTAAACATGTGGCCATGGATTTTGAAAATTCTAGAGAGAATTTTAAAAGCTTCAAGAGAATTTCAACAATTTTGAGAGGGATTTGAAAAGTTTCAATGGGAATGGGAAGAATTGGGACAAAAATTGGAAAATCTTGAAGGGACTTGGAAAAAATTTCAACTGGAATTTTAGCCATTTTGTTACGTGAAATTGTAAACATGTGGCCATGGATTTTGAAAATTCTAGAGAGAATTTTAAAAGCTTCAACAGAATTTCTACAATTTTGAGAGAGATTTGAAAAGTTTCAATGGGAATGGGAAGAATTGGGACAAAAATTGGAAAATTTTTAAGGGACTTTTAAAAAATTTCAACTGGAATTTTAGCAATTTTTTTATCTGAAATTGTAAACATGTGGCCATGGATTTTGAAAATTCTAGAGAGAATTTTAAAAGCTTCAACAGAATTTCAACAATTTTGAAAGGGATTTGAAAAGTTTCAATGGGAATGGGAAGAATTGGGACAAAAATTGGAAAATTTTTAAGGGACTTTGAAAAAATTTCAACTGGAATTTTAGCCATTTTTTGACGTGAAATTGTAAACATGTGGCCATGGATTTTGAAAATTCTAGAGAGAATTTTAAAAGCGTCAAGAGAATTTCAACAATTTTGAGAGGGATTTGAAAAGTTTCAATGGGAATGGGAAGAATTGGGACAAAAATTGGAAAATTTTGAAGGGACTTTGAAAAAATTTCAACTGGAATTTTAGCAATTTTTTGACGTGAAATTGTAAACATGTGGACATGGATTTTGAAAATTCTAGAGAGAATTTTAAAAGCTTCAAGAGAATTTCAACATTTTTGAGAGGGATTTGAAAAGTTTCCATGGGAATGGGAAGAATTGGGACAAAAATTGGAAAATTTTTAAGGGACTTTGAAAAAATTTCAACTGGAATTTTAGCAATTTTTTGACGTGAAATTGTAAACATGTGGACATGGATTTTGAAAATTCTAGAGAGAATTTTAAAAGTTTCAAGAGAATTTCAACAATTTTGAGAGGGATTTGAAAAGTTTCAATGGGAATGGGAAGAATTGGGACAAAAATTGGAAAATTTTTAAGGGACTTTGAAAAAATTTCAACTGGAATTTTAGCCATTTTTTGACGGGAAATTGTAAACATGTGGCCATGGATTTTGAAAATTCTAGAGAGAATTTTAAAAGCTTCAAGAGAATTTCAACAATTTTGAGAGGGATTTGAAAAGTTTCAATGGGAATGGGAAGAATTGGGACAAAAATTGGAAAATTTTTAAGGGACTTTGAAAAAATTTCAACTGGAATTTTAGCCATTTTTTGACGTGAAATTGTAAACATGTGGCCATGGATTTTGAAAATTCTAGAGAGAATTTTAAAAGCTTCAAGAGAATTTCAACAATTTTGAGAGGGATTTGAAAAGTTTCAATGGGAATGGGAAGAATTGGGACAAAAATTGGAAAATTTTTAAGGGACTTTGAAAAAATTTCAACTGGAATTTTAGCAATTATTTGACGTGAAATTGTAAACATGTGGACATGGATTTTGAAAATTCTAGAGAGAATTTTAAAAGCTTCAACAGAATTTCAACAATTTTGAGAGGGATTTGAAAAGTTTCAATGGGAATGGGAAGAATTGGGACAAATATTGGAAAATTTTTTAGGGACTTTGAAAAAATTTCAACTGGAATTTTAGCAATTTTTTGACGTGAAATTGTAAACATGTGGACATGGATTTTGAAAATTCTAGAGAGAATTTTAAAAGCTTCAACAGAATTTCAACAATTTTGAGAGGGATTTGAAAAGTTTCAATGGGAATGGGAAGAATTGGGACAAAAATTGGAAAATTTTGAAGGGACTTTGAAAAAATTTCAACTGGAATTTTAGCCATTTTTTGACGTGAAATTGTAAACATGTGGCCATGGATTTTGAAAATTCTAGAGAGAATTTTAAAAGCTTCAAGAGAATTTCAACAATTTTGAGAGGGATTTGAAAAGTTTCAATGGGAATGGGAAGAATTGGGACAAAAATTGGAAAATTTTTAAGGGACTTTGAAAAAATTTCAACTGGAATTTTAGCAATTTTTTTACGTGAAATTGTAAACATGTGGCCATGGATTTTGAAAATTCTAGAGAGAATTTTAAAAGCTTCAACAGAATTTCAACAATTTTGAGAGGGATTTGAAAAGTTTCAATGGGAATGGGAAGAATTGGGACAAAAATTGGAAAATTTTTAAGGGACTTTGAAAAAATTTCAACTGGAATTTTAGCCATTTTTTGACGGGAAATTGTAAACATGTGGCCATGGATTTTGAAAATTCTAGAGAGAATTTTAAAAGCTTCAAGAGAATTTCAACAATTTTGAGAGGGATTTGAAAAGTTTCAATGGGAATGGGAAGAATTGGGACAAAAATTGGAAAATTTTTAAGGGACTTTGAAAAAATTTCAACTGGAATTTTAGCAATTTTTTGACGTGAAATTGTAAACATGTGGACATGGATTTTGAAAATTCTAGAGAGAATTTTAAAAGCTTCAAGAGAATTTCAACAATTTTGAGAGGGATTTGAAAAGTTTCAATGGGAATGGGAAGAATTGGGACAAAAATTGGAAAATTTTTAAGGGACTTTGAAAAAATTTCAACTGGAATTTTAGCCATTTTGTTACGTGAAATTGTAAACATGTGGCCATGGATTTTGAAAATTCTAGAGAGAATTTTAAAAGCTTCAAGAGAATTTCAACGATTTTGAGAGGGATTTGAAAAGTTTCAATGGGAATGGGAAGAATTGGGACAAATATTGGAAAATTTTTTAGGGACTTTGAAAAAATTTCAACTGGAATTTTAGCAATTTTTTGACGTGAAATTGTAAACATGTGGACATGGATTTTGAAAATTCTAGAGAGAATTTTAAAACCTTCAAGAGAATTTCAACAATTTTGAAAGGGATTTGAAAAGTTTCAATGGGAATGGGAAGAATTGGGACAAAAATTGGAAAATTTTTAAGGGACTTTGAAAAAATTTCAACTGGAATTTTAGCCATTTTTTGACGTGAAATTGTAAACATGTGGACATGGATTTTGAAAATTCTAGAGAGAATTTTAAAAGCTTCAACAGAATTTCAACAATTTTGAGAGGGATTTGAAAAGTTTCAATGGGAATGGGAAGAATTGGGACAAAAATTGGAAAATTTTGAAGGGACTTTGAAAAAATTTCAACTGGAATTTTAGCCATTTTTTGACGTGAAATTGTAAACATGTGGCCATGGATTTTGAAAATTCTAGAGAGAGTTTTAAAAGCTTCAACAGAATTTCAACAATTTTGAGAGGGATTTGAAAAGTTTCAATGGGAATGGGAAGAATTGGGACAAAAATTGGAAAATTTTTAAGGGACTTTGAAAAAATTTCAACTGGCATTTTAGCCATTTTTTGACGTGAAATTGTAAACATGTGGCCATGGATTTTGAAAATTCTAGAGAGAATTTTAAAAGCTTCAACAGAATTTCAACAATTTTGAGAGGGATTTGAAAAGTTTCAATGGGAATGGGAAGAATTGGGACAAAAATTGGAAAATTTTTAAGGGACTTTGAAAAAATTTCAACTGGAATTTTAGCAGTTTTTTATAGGAAATTGTGAACATGTGTACATGGATTTTGAAAATTCTAGAGAGAGTTTTAAAAGCTTCAACAGAATTTCAACAATTTTGAAAGGGATTTGAAAAGTTTCAATGGGAATGGGAAGAATTGGGACAAAAATTGGAAAATTTTTAAGGGACTTTGAAAAAATTTCAACTGGAATTTTAGCCATTTTGTTACGTGAAATTGTAAACATGTGGCCATGGATTTTGAAAATTCTAGAGAGAATTTTAAAAGCTTCAAGAGAATTTCAACGATTTTGAGAGGGATTTGAAAAGTTTCAATGGGAATGGGAAGAACTGGGACAAAAATTGGAAAATTTTTAAGGGACTTTGAAAAAATTTCAACTGGAATTTTAGCCATTTTGTTACGTGAAATTGTGAACATGTTGAAGTGGATTTTGAAAATTCTAGAGAGAGTTTTAAAAGCTTCAAGAGAATTTCAACAATTTTGAGAGGGATTTGAAATGTTTCAATGGGAATGGGAAGAATTGGGACAAAAATTGGAAAATTTTTAAGGGACTTTGAAAAAATTTCAACTGGAATTTTAGCATTTTTTTTACGTGAAATTGTAAACATGTGGCCATGGATTTTGAAAATTCTAGAGAGAATTTTAAAAGCTTCAAGAGAATTTCAACAATTTTGAGAGGGATTTGAAAAGTTTCCATGGGAATGGGAAGAATTGGGACAAAAATTGGAAAATTGTTAAGGGACTTTGAAAAAATTTCAACTGGAATTTTAGCAATTTTTTAATGAGAAATTGTGAACATGTGGACATGGATTTTGAAAATTCTAGAGAGAGTTTTAAAAGCTTCAACAGAATTTCAACAATTTTGAAAGGGATTTGAAATGTTTCAATGGGAATGGGAAGAATTGGGACAAAAATTGGAAAATTTTTAAGGGACTTTGAAAAAATTTCAACTGGAATTTTAGCCATTTTTTGACGTGAAATTGTAAACATGTGGACATGGATTTTGAAAATTCTAGAGAGAATTTTAAAAGCTTCAACAGAATTTCAACAATTTTGAGAGGGATTTGAAAAGTTTCAATGGGAATGGGAAGAATTGGGACAAAAATTGGAAAATTTCTAAGGGACTTTGAAAAAATTTCAACTGGAATTTTAGCAATTTTTTTATGTGAAATTGTAAACATGTGGCCATGGATTTTGAAAATTCTAGAGAGAATTTTAAAAGCTTCAAGAGAATTTCAACAATTTTGAGAGGGATTTGAAAAGTTTCAATGGGAATGGGAAGAATTGGGACAAAAATTGGAAAATTTTTAAGGGACTTTGAAAAAATTTCAACTGGAATTTTAGCAATTTTTTTATGTGAAATTGTAAACATGTGGACATGGATTTTGAAAATTCTAGAGAGAATTTTAAAAGCTTCAACAGAATTTCAAGAATTTTGACAGGGATTTGAAAAATTTCAATGGGAATGGGAAGAATTGGGACAAAAATTGGAAAATTTTGAAGGGACTTTGAAAAAATTTCAACTGGAATTTTAGCAATTTTTTGACGTGAAATTGTAAACATGTGGACATGGATTTTGAAAATTCTAGAGAGAATTTTAAAAGCTTCAAGAGAATTTCAACAATTTTGAGAGGGATTTGAAAAGTTTCAATGGGAATGGGAAGAATTGGGACAAATATTGGAAAATTTTTAAGGGACTTTGAAAAAATTTCAACTGGAATTTTAGCATTTTTTTTACGTGAAATTGTAAACATGTGGCCATGGATTTTGAAAATTCTAGAGAGAATTTTAAAAGCTTCAAGAGAATTTCAACAATTTTGAGAGGGATTTGAAAAGTTTCAATGGGAATGGGAAGAATTGGGACAAAAATTGGAAAATTTTTAAGGGACTTTGAAAAAATTTCAACTGGAATTTTAGCCATTTTTTTATGTGAAATTGTAAACATGTGGCCATGGATTTTGAAAATTCTAGAGAGAATTTTAAAAGCTTCAACAGAATTTCAACAATTTTGAGAGGGATTTGAAAAGTTTCAATGGGAATGGGAAGAATTGGGACAAAAATTGGAAAATTTTTAAGGGACTTTGAAAAAATTTCAACTGGAATTTTAGCAATTTTTTTATGTGAAATTGTAAACATGTGGACATGGATTTTGAAAATTCTAGAGAGAATTTTAAAACCTTCAAGAGAATTTCAACAATTTTGAGAGGGATTTGAAAAGTTTCCATGGGAATGGGAAGAAATGGGACAAAAATTGGAAAATTTTGAAGGGACTTTGAAAAAATTTCAACTGGAATTTTAGCCATTTTTTGACGTGAAATTGTAAACGTGGCCATGGATTTTGAAAATTCTAGAGAGAATTTTAAAAGCTTCAAGAGAATTTCAACAATTTTGAGAGGGATTTGAAAAGTTTCAATGGGAATGGGAAGAATTGGGACAAAAATTGGAAAATTTTTAAGGGACTTTGAAAAAATTTCAACTGGAATTTTAGCAATTTTTTTACGTGAAATTGTAAACATGTGGCCATGGATTTTGAAAATTCTAGAGAGAATTTTAAAAGCTTCAACAGAATTTCAACAATTTTGAGAGGGATTTGAAAAGTTTCAATGGGAATGGGAAGAATTGGGACAAAAATTGGAAAATTTTTAAGGGACTTTGAAAAAATTTCAACTGGAATTTTAGCAGTTTTTTATAGGAAATTGTGAACATGTGTACATGGATTTTGAAAATTCTAGAGAGAGTTTTAAAAGCTTCAACAGAATTTCAACAATTTTGAAAGGGATTTGAAAAGTTTCAATGGGAATGGGAAGAATTGGGACAAAAATTGGAAAATTTTTAAGGGACTTTGAAAAAATTTCAACTGGAATTTTAGCAATTTTTTTACGTGAAATTGTAAACATGTGGCCATGGATTTTGAAAATTCTAGAGAGAATTTTAAAAGTTTCAACAGAATTTCAACAATTTTGAAAAGGATTTGAAAAGTTTCGATGGGAATGGGAAGAATTGGGACAAAAATTGGAAAATTTTTAAGGGACTTTGAAAAAATTTCAACTGGAATTTTAGCCATTTTGTTACGTGAAATTGTAAACATGTGGCCATGGATTTTGAAAATTCTAGAGAGAATTTTAAAAGCTTCAAGAGAATTTCAACGATTTTGAGAGGGATTTGAAAAGTTTCAATGGGAATGGGAAGAACTGGGACAAAAATTGGAAAATTTTTAAGGGACTTTGAAAAAATTTCAACTGGAATTTTAGCCATTTTGTTACGTGAAATTGTGAACATGTTGAAGTGGATTTTGAAAATTCTAGAGAGAGTTTTAAAAGCTTCAAGAGAATTTCAACAATTTTGAGAGGGATTTGAAATGTTTCAATGGGAATGGGAAGAATTGGGACAAAAATTGGAAAATTTTCAAGGGACTTTGAAAAAATTTCAACTGGAATTTTAGCAATTTTTTTTTTTGTGAAATTGTAAACATGTTGGACATGGATTTTGAAAATTCTAGAGAGAATTTTAAAAGCTTCAACAGAATTTCAACAATTTTGAGAGGGATTTGAAAAGTTTCAATGGGAATGGGAAGAATTGGGACAAAAATTGGAAAATTTTTAAGGGACTTTGAAAAAATTTCAACTGGAATTTTAGCAATTTTTTAATGAGAAATTGTGAACATGTGGACATGGATTTTGAAAATTCTAGAGAGAGTTTTAAAAGCTTCAACAGAATTTCAACAATTTTGAAAGGGATTTGAAATGTTTCAATGGGAATGGGAAGAATTGGGACAAAAATTGGAAAATTTTTAAGGGACTTTGAAAAAATTTCAACTGGAATTTTAGCCATTTTTTGACGTGAAATTGTAAACATGTGGCCATGGATTTTGAAAATTCTAGAGAGAATTTTAAAAGCTTCAACAGAATTTCAACAATTTTGAGAGGGATTTGAAAAGTTTCAATGGGAATGGGAAGAATTGGGACAAAAATTGGAAAATTTTTAAGGGACTTTGAAAAAATTTCAACTGGAATTTTAGCAATTTTTTTATGTGAAATTGTAAACATGTGGCCATGGATTTTGAAAATTCTAGAGAGAATTTTAAAAGCTTCAAGAGAATTTCAACAATTTTGAGAGGGATTTGAAAAGTTTCAATGGGAATGGGAAGAATTGGGACAAAAATTGGAAAATTTTTAAGGGACTTTGAAAAAATTTCAACTGGAATTTTAGCAATTTTTTTATGTGAAATTGTAAACATGTGGCCATGGATTTTGAAAATTCTAGAGAGAATTTTAAAAGCTTCAAGAGAATTTCAACAATTTTGAGAGGGATTTGAAAAGTTTCAATGGGAATGGGAAGAATTGGGACAAAAATTGGAAAATTTTTAAGGGACTTTGAAAAAATTTCAACTGGAATTTTAGCAATTTTTTTATGTGAAATTGTAAACATGTGGACATGGATTTTGAAAATTCTAGAGAGAATTATAAAAGCTTCAACAGAATTTCAAGAATTTTGACAGGGATTTGAAAAATTTCAATGGGAATGGGAAGAATTGGGACAAAAATTGGAAAATTTTTAAGGGACTTTGAAAAAATTTCAACTGGAATTTTAGCAATTTTTTGACGTGAAATTGTAAACATGTGGACATGGATTTTGAAAATTCTAGAGAGAATTTTAAAAGCTTCAAGAGAATTTCAACAATTTTGAGAGGGATTTGAAAAGTTTCAATGGGAATGGGAAGAATTGGGACAAAAATTGGAAAATTTTTAAGGGACTTTGAAAAAATTTCAACTGGAATTTTAGCATTTTTTTTACGTGAAATTGTAAACATGTGGCCATGGATTTTGAAAATTCTAGAGAGAATTTTAAAAGCTTCAAGAGAATTTCAACAATTTTGAGAGGGATTTGAAAAGTTTCAATGGGAATGGGAAGAATTGGGACAAAAATTGGAAAATTGTTAAGGGACTTTGAAAAAATTTCAACTGGAATTTTAGCAATTTTTTTATGTGAAATTGTAAACATGTGGCCATGGATTTTGAAAATTGTAGAGAGAATTTTAAAAGCTTCAACAGAATTTCAACAATTTTGAGAGGGATTTGAAAAGTTTCAATGGGAATGGGAAGAATTGGGACAAAAATTGGAAAATTTTTAAGGGACTTTGAAAAAATTTCAACTGGAATTTTAGCAATTTTTTAATGAGAAATTGTGAACATGTGGACATGGATTTTGAAAATTCTAGAGAGAGTTTTTAAAGCTTCAACAGAATTTCAACAATTTTGAAAGGGATTTGAAATGTTTCAATGGGAATGGGAAGAATTGGGACAAAAATTGGAAAATTTTTAAGGGACTTTGAAAAAATTTCAACTGGAATTTTAGCCATTTTTTGACGTGAAATTGTAAACATGTGGCCATGGATTTTGAAAATTCTAGAGAGAATTTTAAAAGCTTCAAGAGAATTTCAACAATTTTGAGAGGGATTTGAAAAGTTTCAATGGGAATGGGAAGAATTGGGACAAAAATTGGAAAATTTTTAAGGGACTTTGAAAAAATTTCAACTGGAATTTTAGCAATTTTTTTATGTGAAATTGTAAACATGTGGACATGGATTTTGAAAATTCTAGAGAGAATTTTAAAAGCTTCAACAGAATTTCAAGAATTTTGACAGGGATTTGAAAAATTTCAATGGGAATGGGAAGAATTGGGACAAAAATTGGAAAATTTTTAAGGGACTTTGAAAAAATTTCAACTGGAATTTTAGCAATTTTTTTATGTGAAATTGTAAACATGTGGCCATGGATTTTGAAAATTCTAGAGAGAATTTTAAAAGCTTCAAGAGAATTTCAACAATTTTGAGAGGGATTTGAAAAGTTTCAATGGGAATGGGAAGAATTGGGACAAAAATTGGAAAATTTTTAAGGGACTTTGAAAAAATTTCAACTGGAATTTTAGCATTTTTTTTACGTGAAATTGTAAACATGTGGCCATGGATTTTGAAAATTCTAGAGAGAATTTTAAAAGCTTCAACAGAATTTCAACAATTTTGAGAGGGATTTGAAAAGTTTCAATGGGAATGGGAAGAATTGGGACAAAAATTGGAAAATTTTTAAGGGACTTTGAAAAAATTTCAACTGGAATTTTAGCAATTATTTGACGTGAAATTGTAAACATGTGGACATGGATTTTGAAAATTCTAGAGAGAATTTTAAAAGCTTCAAGAGAATTTCAACAATTTTGAGAGGGATTTGAAAAGTTTCAATGGGAATGGGAAGAATTGGGACAAAAATTGGAAAATTTTTAAGGGACTTTGAAAAAATTTCAACTGGAATTTTAGCAATTTTTTGACGTGAAATTGTAAACATGTGGCCATGGATTTTGAAAATTCTAGAGAGAATTTTAAAAGCTTCAAGAGAATTTCAACAATTTTGAGAGGGATTTGAAAAGTTTCCATGGGAATGGGAAGAAATGGGACAAAAATTGGAAAATTTTGAAGGGACTTTGAAAAAATTTCAACTGGAATTTTAGCCATTTTTTGACGTGAAATTGTAAACGTGGCCATGGATTTTGAAAATTCTAGAGAGAATTTTAAAAGCTTCAAGAGAATTTCAACAATTTTGAGAGGGATTTGAAAAGTTTCAATGGGAATGGGAAGAATTGGGACAAAAATTGGAAAATTTTTAAGGGACTTTGAAAAAATTTCAACTGGAATTTTAGCAATTTTTTTACGTGAAATTGTAAACATGTGGCCATGGATTTTGAAAATTCTAGAGAGAATTTTAAAAGCTTCAAGAGAATTTCAACAATTTTGAGAGGGATTTGAAAAGTTTCAATGGGAATGGGAAGAATTGGGACAAAAATTGGAAAATTTTTAAGGGACTTTGAAAAAATTTCAACTGGAATTTTAGCAATTTTTTTATGTGAAATTGTAAACATGTGGACATGGATTTTGAAAATTCTAGAGAGAATTTTAAAAGCTTCAACAGAATTTCAAGAATTTTGACAGGGATTTGAAAAATTTCAATGGGAATGGGAAGAATTGGGACAAAAATTGGAAAATTTTTAAGGGACTTTGAAAAAATTTCAACTGGAATTTTAGCAATTTTTTGACGTGAAATTGTAAACATGTGGACATGGATTTTGAAAATTCTAGAGAGAATTTTAAAAGCTTCAAGAGAATTTCAACAATTTTGAGAGGGATTTGAAAAGTTTCAATGGGAATGGGAAGAATTGGGACAAAAATTGGAAAATTTTTAAGGGACTTTGAAAAAATTTCAACTGGAATTTTAGCATTTTTTTTACGTGAAATTGTAAACATGTGGCCATGGATTTTGAAAATTCTAGAGAGAATTTTAAAAGCTTCAAGAGAATTTCAACAATTTTGAGAGGGATTTGAAAAGTTTCAATGGGAATGGGAAGAATTGGGACAAAAATTGGAAAATTTTTAAGGGACTTTGAAAAAATTTCAACTGGAATTTTAGCAATTTTTTTATGTGAAATTGTAAACATGTGGCCATGGATTTTGAAAATTCTAGAGAGAATTTTAAAAGCTTCAAGAGAATTTCAACAATTTTGAGAGGGATTTGAAAAGTTTCAATGGGAATGGGAAGAATTGGGACAAAAATTGGAAAATTTTTAAGGGACTTTGAAAAAATTTCAACTGGAATTTTAGCAATTTTTTGACGTGAAATTGTAAACATGTGGACATGGATTTTGAAAATTCTAGAGAGAATTTTAAAACCTTCAAGAGAATTTCAACAATTTTGAGAGGGATTTGAAAAGTTTCCATGGGAATGGGAAGAAATGGGACAAAAATTGGAAAATTTTGAAGGGACTTTGAAAAAATTTCAACTGGAATTTTAGCCATTTTTTGACGTGAAATTGTAAACGTGGCCATGGATTTTGAAAATTCTAGAGAGAATTTTAAAAGCTTCAAGAGAATTTCAACAATTTTGAGAGGGATTTGAAAAGTTTCAATGGGAATGGGAAGAATTGGGACAAAAATTGGAAAATTTTTAAGGGACTTTGAAAAAATTTCAACTGGAATTTTAGCAATTTTTTTACGTGAAATTGTAAACATGTGGCCATGGATTTTGAAAATTCTAGAGAGAATTTTAAAAGCTTCAAGAGAATTTCAACAATTTTGAGAGGGATTTGAAAAGTTTCAATGGGAATGGGAAGAATTGGGACAAAAATTGGAAAATTTTTAAGGGACTTTGAAAAAATTTCAACTGGAATTTTAGCAGTTTTTTTATAGGAAATTGTGAACATGTGGCCATGGATTTTGAAAATTCTAGAGAGAGTTTTAAAAGCTTCAACAGAATTTCAACAATTTTGAAAGGGATTTGAAAAGTTTCAATGGGAATGGGAAGAATTGGGACAAAAATTGGAAAATTTTTAAGGGACTTTGAAAAAATTTCAACTGGAATTTTAGCCATTTTGTTACGTGAAATTGTGAACATGTTGAAGTGGATTTTGAAAATTCTAGAGAGAGTTTTAAAAGCTTCAACAGAATTTCAACAATTTTGAGAGGGATTTGAAATGTTTCAATGGGAATGGGAAGAATTGGGACAAAAATTGGAAAATTTTTAAGGGACTTTGAAAAAATTTCAACTGGAATTTTAGCAATTTTTTATGTGAAATTGTAAACATGTGGACATGGATTTTGAAAATTCTAGAGAGAATTTTAAAAGCTTCAACAGAATTTCAACAATTTTGAAAGGGATTTGAAATGTTTCAATGGGAATGGGAAGAATTGGGACAAAAATTGGAAAATTTTTAAGGGACTTTGAAAAAATTTCAACTGGAATTTTAGCAATTTTTTAATGAGAAATTGTGAACATGTGGACATGGATTTTGAAAATTCTAGAGAGAGTTTTAAAAGCTTCAACAGAATTTCAACAATTTTGAAAGGGATTTGAAATGTTTCAATGGGAATGGGAAGAATTGGGACAAAAATTGGAAAATTTTTAAGGGACTTTGAAAAAATTTCAACTGGAATTTTAGCCATTTTTTGACGTGAAATTGTAAACATGTGGCCATGGATTTTGAAAATTCTAGAGAGAATTTTAAAAGCTTCAAGAGAATTTCAACAATTTTGAGAGGGATTTGAAAAGTTTCAATGGGAATGGGAAGAATTGGGACAAAAATTGGAAAATTTTTAAGGGACTTTGAAAAAATTTCAACTGGAATTTTAGCCATTTTTTGACGTGAAATTGTAAACATGTGGACATGGATTTTGAAAATTCTAGAGAGAATTTTAAAAGCTTCAAGAGAATTTCAACAATTTTGAGAGGGATTTGAAAAGTTTCAATGGGAATGGGAAGAATTGGGACAAAAATTGGAAAATTTTTAAGGGACTTTGAAAAAATTTCAACTGGAATTTTAGCAATTTTTTGACGTGAAATTGTAAACATGTGGACATGGATTTTGAAAATTCTAGAGAGAATTTTAAAAGCTTCAAGAGAATTTCAACATTTTTGAGAGGGATTTGAAAAGTTTCCATGGGAATGGGAAGAATTGGGACAAAAATTGGAAAATTTTTAAGGGACTTTGAAAAAATTTCAACTGGAATTTTAGCCATTTTTTTATGTGAAATTGTAAACATGTGGACATGGATTTTGAAAATTCTAGAGAGAATTTTAAAAGCTTCAACAGAATTTCAAGAATTTTGACAGGGATTTGAAAAATTTCAATGGGAATGGGAAGAATTGGGACAAAAATTGGAAAATTTTTAAGGGACTTTGAAAAAATTTCAACTGGAATTTTAGCAATTTTTTGACGTGAAATTGTAAACATGTGGACATGGATTTTGAAAATTCTAGAGAGAATTTTAAAAGCTTCAACAGAATTTCAACAATTTTGAGAGGGATTTGAAAAGTTTCAATGGGAATGGGAAGAATTGGGACAAAAATTGGAAAATTTTTAAGGGACTTTGAAAAAATTTCAACTGGAATTTTAGCAATTTTTTTATGTGAAATTGTAAACATGTGGACATGGATTTTGAAAATTCTAGAGAGAATTTTAAAACCTTCAAGAGAATTTCAACAATTTTGAGAGGAATTTGAAAAGTTTCCATGGGAATGGGAAGAAATGGGACAAAAATTGGAAAATTTTTAAGGGACTTTGAAAAAATTTCAACTGGAATTTTAGCAATTTTTTGACGTGAAATTGTAAACATGTGGACATGGATTTTGAAAATTCTAGAGAGAATTTTAAAAGCTTCAAGAGAATTTCAACAATTTTGAGAGGGATTTGAAAAGTTTCAATGGGAATGGGAAGAATTGGGACAAAAATTGGAAAATTTTTCAGGGACTTTGAAAAAATTTCAACTGGAATTTTAGCATTTTTTTTACGTGAAATTGTAAACATGTGGCCATGGATTTTGAAAATTCTAGAGAGAATTTTAAAAGCTTCAAGAGAATTTCAACAATTTTGAGAGGGATTTGAAAAGTTTCAATGGGAATGGGAAGAATTGGGACAAAAATTGGAAAATTTTTAAGGGACTTTGAAAAAATTTCAACTGGAATTTTAGCCATTTTGTTACGTGAAATTGTAAACATGTGGCCATGGATTTTGAAAATTCTAGAGAGAATTTTAAAAGCTTCAACAGAATTTCAACAATTTTGAGAGGGATTTGAAAAGTTTCAATGGGAATGGGAAGAATTGGGACAAAAATTGGAAAATTTTTAAGGGACTTTGAAAAAATTTCAACTGGAATTTTAGCAATTTTTTAATGAGAAATTGTGAACATGTGGACATGGATTTTGAAAATTCTAGAGAGAGTTTTAAAAGCTTCAACAGAATTTCAACAATTTTGAAAGGGATTTGAAATGTTTCAATGGGAATGGGAAGAATTGGGACAAAAATTGGAAAATTTTTAAGGGACTTTGAAAAAATTTCAACTGGAATTTTAGCCATTTTTTGACGTGAAATTGTAAACATGTGGCCATGGATTTTGAAAATTCTAGAGAGAATTTTAAAAGCTTCAACAGAATTTCAACAATTTTGAGAGGGATTTGAAAAGTTTCAATGGGAATGGGAAGAATTGGGACAAAAATTGGAAAATTTTTAAGGGACTTTGAAAAAATTTCAACTGGAATTTTAGCAATTTTTTTATGTGAAATTGTAAACATGTGGCCATGGATTTTGAAAATTCTAGAGAGAATTTTAAAAGCTTCAAGAGAATTTCAACAATTTTGAGAGGGATTTGAAAAGTTTCAATGGGAATGGGAAGAATTGGGACAAAAATTGGAAAATTTTTAAGGGACTTTGAAAAAATTTCAACTGGAATTTTAGCAATTTTTTTATGTGAAATTGTAAACATGTGGACATGGATTTTGAAAATTCTAGAGAGAATTTTAAAAGCTTCAACAGAATTTCAACAATTTTGAGAGGGATTTGAAAAGTTTCAATGGGAATGGGAAGAATTGGGACAAAAATTGGAAAATTTTTAAGGGACTTTGAAAAAATTTCAACTGGAATTTTAGCAATTTTTTTATGTGAAATTGTAAACATGTGGCCATGGATTTTGAAAATTCTAGAGAGAATTTTAAAAGCTTCAAGAAAATTTCAACAATTTTGAGAGGGATTTGAAAAGTTTCAATGGGAATGGGAAGAATTGGGACAAAAATTGGAAAATTTTTAAGGGACTTTGAAAAAATTTCAACTGGAATTTTAGCAATTTTTTTATGTGAAATTGTAAACATGTGGACATGGATTTTGAAAATTCTAGAGAGAATTTTAAAACCTTCAAGAGAATTTCAACAATTTTGAGAGGGATTTGAAAAGTTTCCATGGGAATGGGAAGAAATGGGACAAAAATTGGAAAATTTTGAAGGGACTTTGAAAAAATTTCAACTGGAATTTTAGCCATTTTTTGACGTGAAATTGTAAACGTGGCCATGGATTTTGAAAATTCTAGAGAGAATTTTAAAAGCTTCAAGAGAATTTCAACAATTTTGAGAGGGATTTGAAAAGTTTCAATGGGAATGGGAAGAATTGGGACAAAAATTGGAAAATTTTTAAGGGACTTTGAAAAAATTTCAACTGGAATTTTAGCAATTATTTGACGTGAAATTGTAAACATGTGGCCATGGATTTTGAAAATTCTAGAGAGAATTTTAAAAGCTTCAAGAGAATTTCAACAATTTTGAGAGGGATTTGAAAAGTTTCAATGGGAATGGGAAGAATTGGGACAAAAATTGGAAAATTTTTAAGGGACTTTGAAAAAATTTCAACTGGAATTTTAGCAGTTTTTTTATAGGAAATTGTGAACATGTGGCCATGGATTTTGAAAATTCTAGAGAGAGTTTTAAAAGCTTCAACAGAATTTCAACAATTTTGAGAGGGATTTGAAAAGTTTCAATGGGAATGGGAAGAATTGGGACAAAAATTGGAAAATTTTTAAGGGACTTTGAAAAAATTTCAACTGGAATTTTAGCCATTTTTTTATGTGAAATTGTGAACATGTTGAAGTGGATTTTGAAAATTCTAGAGAGAGTTTTAAAAGCTTCAAGAGAATTTCAACAATTTTGAGAGGGATTTGAAATGTTTCAATGGGAATGGGAAGAATTGGGACAAAAATTGGAAAATTTTTAAGGGACTTTGAAAAAATTTCAACTGGAATTTTAGCAATTTTTTTATGTGAAATTGTAAACATGTGGACATGGATTTTGAAAATTCTAGAGAGAATTTTAAAAGCTTCAACAGAATTTCAACAATTTTGAGAGGGATTTGAAAAGTTTCAATGGGAATGGGAAGAATTGGGACAAAAATTGGAAAATTTTTAAGGGACTTTGAAAAAATTTCAACTGGAATTTTAGCAATTTTTTAATGAGAAATTGTGAACATGTGGACATGGATTTTGAAAATTCTAGAGAGAATTTTAAAAGCTTCAAGAGAATTTCAACAATTTTGAAAGGGATTTGAAATGTTTCAATGGGAATGGGAAGAATTGGGACAAAAATTGGAAAATTTTTAAGGGACTTTGAAAAAATTTCAACTGGAATTTTAGCCATTTTTTGACGTGAAATTGTAAACATGTGGCCATGGATTTTGAAAATTCTAGAGAGAATTTTAAAAGCTTCAACAGAATTTCAACAATTTTGAGAGGGATTTGAAAAGTTTCAATGGGAATGGGAAGAATTGGGACAAAAATTGGAAAATTTTTAAGGGACTTTGAAAAAATTTCAACTGGAATTTTAGCAATTTTTTTATGTGAAATTGTAAACATGTGGCCATGGATTTTGAAAATTCTAGAGAGAATTTTAAAAGCTTCAAGAGAATTTCAACAATTTTGAGAGGGATTTGAAAAGTTTCAATGGGAATGGGAAGAATTGGGACAAAAATTGGAAAATTTTTAAGGGACTTTGAAAAAATTTCAACTGGAATTTTAGCAATTTTTTGACGTGAAATTGTAAACATGTGGACATGGATTTTGAAAATTCTAGAGAGAATTTTAAAAGCTTCAACAGAATTTCAAGAATTTTGACAGGGATTTGAAAAATTTCAATGGGAATGGGAAGAATTGGGACAAAAATTGGAAAATTTTTAAGGGACTTTGAAAAAATTTCAACTGGAATTTTAGCAATTTTTTGACGTGAAATTGTAAACATGTGGACATGGATTTTGAAAATTCTAGAGAGAATTTTAAAAGCTTCAACAGAATTTCAACAATTTTGAGAGGGATTTGAAAAGTTTCAATGGGAATGGGAAGAATTGGGACAAAAATTGGAAAATTTTTAAGGGACTTTGAAAAAATTTCAACTGGAATTTTAGCAATTTTTTTATGTGAAATTGTAAACATGTGGACATGGATTTTGAAAATTCTAGAGAGAATTTTAAAAGCTTCAAGAGAATTTCAACAATTTTGAGAGGAATTTGAAAAGTTTCCATGGGAATGGGAAGAAATGGGACAAAAATTGGAAAATTTTTAAGGGACTTTGAAAAAATTTCAACTGGAATTTTAGCCATTTTTTGACGTGAAATTGTAAACATGTGGACATGGATTTTGAAAATTCTAGAGAGAATTTTAAAAGCTTCAAGAGAATTTCAACAATTTTGAGAGGGATTTGAAAAGTTTCAATGGGAATGGGAAGAATTGGGACAAAAATTGGAAAATTTTTCAGGGACTTTGAAAAAATTTCAACTGGAATTTTAGCATTTTTTTTACGTGAAATTGTAAACATGTGGCCATGGATTTTGAAAATTCTAGAGAGAATTTTAAAAGCTTCAACAGAATTTCAACAGTTTTGAGAGGGATTTGAAAAGTTTCAATGGGAATGGGAAGAATTGGGACAAAAATTGGAAAATTTTTAAGGGACTTTGAAAAAATTTCAACTGGAATTTTAGCCATTTTTTGACGTGAAATTGTAAACATGTGGACATGGATTTTGAAAATTCTAGAGAGAATTTTAAAAGCTTCAAGAGAATTTCAACAATTTTGAGAGGGATTTGAAAAGTTTCAATGGGAATGGGAAGAATTGGGACAAAAATTGGAAAATTTTGAAGGGACTTTGAAAAAATTTCAACTGGAATTTTAGCCATTTTTTGACGTGAAATTGTAAACATGTGGCCATGGATTTTGAAAATTCTAGAGAGAATTTTAAAAGCTTCAAGAGAATTTCAACAATTTTGAGAGGGATTTGAAAAGTTTCAATGGGAATGGGAAGAATTGGGACAAAAATTGGAAAATTTTTAGGGACTTTGAAAAAATTTAACTGGAATTTTAGCAATTTTTTTACGTGAAATTGTAAACATGTGGCCATGGATTTTGAAAATTCTAGAGAGAATTTTAAAAGCTTCAACAGAATTTCAACAATTTTGAGAGGGATTTGAAAAGTTTCAATGGGAATGGGAAGAATTGGGACAAAAATTGGAAAATTTTTAAGGGACTTTGAAAAAATTTCAACTGGAATTTTAGCAGTTTTTTATAGGAAATTGTGAACATGTGTACATGGATTTTGAAAATTCTAGAGAGAGTTTTAAAAGCTTCAACAGAATTTCAACAATTTTGAAAGGGATTTGAAAAGTTTCAATGGGAATGGGAAGAATTGGGACAAAAATTGGAAAATTTTTAAGGGACTTTGAAAAAATTTCAACTGGAATTTTAGCCATTTTGTTACGTGAAATTGTAAACATGTGGCCATGGATTTTGAAAATTCTAGAGAGAATTTTAAAAGCTTCAAGAGAATTTCAACGATTTTGAGAGGGATTTGAAAAGTTTCAATGGGAATGGGAAGAACTGGGACAAAAATTGGAAAATTTTTAAGGGACTTTGAAAAATTTCAACTGGAATTTTAGCCATTTTGTTACGTGAAATTGTGAACATGTTGAAGTGGATTTTGAAAATTCTAGAGAGAGTTTTAAAGCTTCAAGAGAATTTCAACAATTTTGAGAGGGATTTGAAATGTTTCAATGGGAATGGGAAGAATTGGGACAAAAATTGGAAAATTTTTAAGGGACTTTGAAAAAATTTCAACTGGAATTTTAGCAATTTTTTTATGTGAAATTGTAAACATGTGGCCATGGATTTTGAAAATTCTAGAGAGAATTTTAAAAGCTTCAACAGAATTTCAACAATTTTGAGAGGGATTTGAAAAGTTTCAATGGGAATGGGAAGAATTGGGACAAAAATTGGAAAATTTTTAAGGGACTTTGAAAAAATTTCAACTGGAATTTTAGCAATTTTTTAATGAGAAATTGTGAACATGTGGACATGGATTTTGAAAATTCTAGAGAGAGTTTTAAAAGCTTCAACAGAATTTCAACAATTTTGAGAGGGATTTGAAAAGTTTCAATGGGAATGGGAAGAATTGGGACAAAAATGGGAAAATTTTTAAGGGACTTTGAAAAAATTTCACCTGGCATTTTAGCCATTTTTTGACGTGAAATTGTAAACATGTGGCCATGGATTTTGAAAATTCTAGAGAGAATTTTAAAAGCTTCAAGAGAATTTCAACAATTTTGAGAGGGATTTGAAAAGTTTCAATGGGAATGGGAAGAATTGGGACAAAAATTGGAAAATTTTTAAGGGACTTTGAAAAAATTTCAACTGGAATTTTAGCAATTTTTTTATGTGAAATTGTAAACATGTGGCCATGGATTTTGAAAATTCTAGAGAGAATTTTAAAAGCTTCAAGAGAATTTCAACAATTTTGAGAGGGATTTGAAAAGTTTCAATGGGAATGGGAAGAATTGGGACAAAAATTGGAAAATTTTTAAGGGACTTTGAAAAATTTCAACTGGAATTTTAGCAATTTTTTTATGTGAAATTGTAAACATGTGGACATGGATTTTGAAAATTCTAGAGAGAATTTTAAAAGCTTCAACAGAATTTCAAGAATTTTGACAGGGATTTGAAAATTTCAATGGGAATGGGAAGAATTGGGACAAAAATTGGAAAATTTTTAAGGGACTTTGAAAAAATTTCAACTGGAATTTTAGCAATTTTTTTACGTGAAATTGTAAACATGTGGACATGGATTTTGAAAATTCTAGAGAGAATTTAAAAAGCTTCAAGAGAATTTCAACAATTTTGAGAGGGATTTGAAAAGTTTCAATGGGAATGGGAAGAATTGGGACAAAAATTGGAAAATTTTTAAGGGACTTTGAAAAAATTTCAACTGGAATTTTAGCATTTTTTTACGTGAAATTGTAAACATGTGGCCATGGATTTTGAAAATTCTAGAGAGAATTTTAAAAGCTTCAAGAGAATTTCAACAATTTTGAGAGGGATTTGAAAAGTTTCAATGGGAATGGGAAGAATTGGGACAAAAATTGGAAAATTGTTAAGGGACTTTGAAAAAATTTCAACTGGAATTTTAGCAATTTTTTAATGAGAAATTGTGAACATGTGGACATGGATTTTGAAAATTCTAGAGAGAGTTTTAAAAGCTTCAACAGAATTTCAACAATTTTGAAAGGGATTTGAAATGTTTCAATGGGAATGGGAAGAATTGGGACAAAAATTGGAAAATTTTTAAGGGACTTTGAAAAAATTTCAACTGGAATTTTAGCCATTTTTTGACGTGAAATTGTAAACATGTGGCCATGGATTTTGAAAATTCTAGAGAGAATTTTAAAAGCTTCAACAGAATTTCAACAATTTTGAGAGGGATTTGAAAAGTTTCAATGGGAATGGGAAGAATTGGGACAAAAATTGGAAAATTTCTAAGGGACTTTGAAAAAATTTCAACTGGAATTTTAGCCATTTTTTTATGTGAAATTGTAAACATGTGGACATGGATTTTGAAAATTCTAGAGAGAATTTTAATAGCTTCAACAGAATTTCAACAATTTTGAGAGGGATTTGAAAAGTTTCAATGGGAATGGGAAGAATTGGGACAAAAATTGGAAAATTTTTAAGGGACTTTGAAAAAATTTCAACTGGAATTTTAGCAATTTTTTATGTGAAATTGTAAACATGTGGACATGGATTTTGAAAATTCTAGAGAGAATTTTAAAAGCTTCAACAGAATTTCAAGAATTTTGACAGGGATTTGAAAAATTTCAATGGGAATGGGAAGAATTGGGACAAAAATTGGAAAATTTTTAAGGGACTTTGAAAAAATTTCAACTGGAATTTTAGCCATTTTTTGACGTGAAATTGTAAACATGTGGACACGGATTTTGAAAATTCTAGAGAGAATTTTAAAACCTTCAAGAGAATTTCAACAATTTTGAGAGGGATTTGAAAAGTTTCCATGGGAATGGGAAGAAATGGGACAAAAATTGGAAAATTTTGAAGGGACTTTGAAAAAATTTCAACTGGAATTTTAGCCATTTTTTGACGTGAAATTGTAAACGTGGCCATGGATTTTGAAAATTCTAGAGAGAATTTTAAAAGCTTCAAGAGAATTTCAACAATTTTGAGAGGGATTTGAAAAGTTTCAATGGGAATGGGAAGAATTGGGACAAAAATTGGAAAATTTTTAAGGGACTTTGAAAAAATTTCAACTGGAATTTTAGCAATTTTTTGACGTGAAATTGTAAACATGTGGCCATGGATTTTGAAAATTCTAGAGAGAATTTTAAAAGCTTCAACAGAATTTCAACAATTTTGAGAGGGATTTGAAAAGTTTCAATGGGAATGGGAAGAATTGGGACAAAAATTGGAAAATTTTTAAGGGACTTTGAAAAAATTTCAACTGGAATTTTAGCAGTTTTTTATAGGAAATTGTGAACATGTGTACATGGATTTTGAAAATTCTAGAGAGAGTTTTAAAAGCTTCAACAGAATTTCAACAATTTTGAAAGGGATTTGAAAAGTTTCAATGGGAATGGGAAGAATTGGGACAAAAATTGGAAAATTTTTAAGGGACTTTGAAAAAATTTCAACTGGAATTTTAGCAATTTTTTTACGTGAAATTGTAAACATGTGGCCATGGATTTTGAAAATTCTAGAGAGAATTTTAAAAGTTTCAACAGAATTTCAACAATTTTGAAAAGGATTTGAAAAGTTTCGATGGGAATGGGAAGAATTGGGACAAAAATTGGAAAATTTTTAAGGGACTTTGAAAAAATTTCAACTGGAATTTTAGCAATTTTTTGACGTGAAATTGTAAACATGTGGACATGGATTTTGAAAATTCTAGAGAGAATTTTAAAATCTTCAACAGAATTTCAACAATTTTGAGAGGGATTTGAAAAATTTCAATGGGAATGGGAAGAATTGGGACAAAAATTGGAAAATTTTTAAGGGACTTTGAAAAAATTTCAACTGGAATTTTAGCCATTTTGTTACGTGAAATTGTAAACATGTGGCCATGGATTTTGAAAATTCTAGAGAGAATTTTAAAAGCTTCAAGAGAATTTCAACGATTTTGAGAGGGATTTGAAAAGTTTCAATGGGAATGGGAAGAACTGGGACAAAAATTGGAAAATTTTTAAGGGACTTTGAAAAAATTTCAACTGGAATTTTAGCCATTTTGTTACGTGAAATTGTGAACATGTTGAAGTGGATTTTGAAAATTCTAGAGAGAGTTTTAAAAGCTTCAACAGAATTTCAACAATTTTGAGAGGGATTTGAAATGTTTCAATGGGAATGGGAAGAATTGGGACAAAAATTGGAAAATTTTTAAGGGACTTTGAAAAAATTTCAACTGGAATTTTAGCAATTTTTTTATGTGAAATTGTAAACATGTGGACATGGATTTTGAAAATTCTAGAGAGAATTTTAAAAGCTTCAACAGAATTTCAACAATTTTGAGAGGGATTTGAAAAGTTTCAATGGGAATGGGAAGAATTGGGACAAAAATTGGAAAATTTTTAAGGGACTTTGAAAAAATTTCAACTGGAATTTTAGCAATTTTTTAATGAGAAATTGTGAACATGTGGACATGGATTTTGAAAATTCTAGAGAGAGTTTTAAAAGCTTCAACAGAATTTCAACAATTTTGAAAGGGATTTGAAATGTTTCAATGGGAATGGGAAGAATTGGGACAAAAATTGGAAAATTTTTAAGGGACTTTGAAAAAATTTCAACTGGAATTTTAGCCATTTTTTGACGTGAAATTGTAAACATGTGGCCATGGATTTTGAAAATTCTAGAGAGAATTTTAAAAGCTTCAACAGAATTTCAACAATTTTGAGAGGGATTTGAAAAGTTTCAATGGGAATGGGAAGAATTGGGACAAAAATTGGAAAATTTTTAAGGGACTTTGAAAAAATTTCAACTGGAATTTTAGCAATTTTTTTATGTGAAATTGTAAACATGTGGCCATGGATTTTGAAAATTCTAGAGAGAATTTTAAAAGCTTCAACAGAATTTCAACAATTTTGAGAGGGATTTGAAAAGTTTCAATGGGAATGGGAAGAATTGGGACAAAAATTGGAAAATTTTTAAGGGACTTTGAAAAAATTTCAACTGGAATTTTAGCAATTTTTTTATGTGAAATTGTAAACATGTGGACATGGATTTTGAAAATTCTAGAGAGAATTTTAAAAGCTTCAACAGAATTTCAAGAATTTTGACAGGGATTTGAAAAATTTCAATGGGAATGGGAAGAATTGGGACAAAAATTGGAAAATTTTTAAGGGACTTTGAAAAAATTTCAACTGGAATTTTAGCAATTTTTTGACGTGAAATTGTAAACATGTGGACATGGATTTTGAAAATTCTAGAGAGAATTTTAAAAGCTTCAAGAGAATTTCAACAATTTTGAGAGGGATTTGAAAAGTTTCAATGGGAATGGGAAGAATTGGGACAAAAATTGGAAAATTGTTAAGGGACTTTGAAAAAATTTGAACTGGAATTTTAGCAATTTTTTTATGTGAAATTGTAAACATGTGGCCATGGATTTTGAAAATTCTAGAGAGAATTTTAAAAGCTTCAACAGAATTTCAACAATTTTGAGAGGGATTTGAAAAGTTTCAATGGGAATGGGAAGAATTGGGACAAAAATTGGAAAATTTTTAAGGGACTTTGAAAAAATTTCAACTGGAATTTTAGCAATTTTTTAATGAGAAATTGTGAACATGTGGACATGGATTTTGAAAATTCTAGAGAGAGTTTTAAAAGCTTCAACAGAATTTCAACAATTTTGAAAGGGATTTGAAATGTTTCAATGGGAATGGGAAGAATTGGGACAAAAATTGGAAAATTTTTAAGGGACTTCGAAAAAATTTCAACTGGAATTTTAGCCATTTTTTGACGTGAAATTGTAAACATGTGGCCATGGATTTTGAAAATTCTAGAGAGAATTTTAAAAGCTTCAACAGAATTTCAACAATTTTGAGAGGGATTTGAAAAGTTTCAATGGGAATGGGAAGAATTGGGACAAAAATTGGAAAATTTTTAAGGGACTTTGAAAAATTTTCAACTGGAATTTTAGCAATTTTTTTATGTGAAATTGTAAACATGTGGCCATGGATTTTGAAAATTCTAGAGAGAATTTTAAAAGCTTCAAGAGAATTTCAACAATTTTGAGAGGGATTTGAAAAGTTTCAATGGGAATGGGAAGAATTGGGACAAAAATTGGAAAATTTTTAAGGGACTTTGAAAAAATTTCAACTGGAATTTTAGCAATTTTTTTATGTGAAATTGTAAACATGTGGACATGGATTTTGAAAATTCTAGAGAGAATTTTAAAAGCTTCAACAGAATTTCAAGAATTTTGACAGGGATTTGAAAAATTTCAATGGGAATGGGAAGAATTGGGACAAAAATTGGAAAATTTTTAAGGGACTTTGAAAAAATTTCAACTGGAATTTTAGCAATTTTTTTATGTGAAATTGTAAACATGTGGCCATGGATTTTGAAAATTCTAGAGAGAATTTTAAAAGCTTCAAGAGAATTTCAACAATTTTGAGAGGGATTTGAAAAGTTTCAATGGGAATGGGAAGAATTGGGACAAAAATTGGAAAATTTTTAAGGGACTTTGAAAAAATTTCAACTGGAATTTTAGCATTTTTTTTACGTGAAATTGTAAACATGTGGCCATGGATTTTGAAAATTCTAGAGAGAATTTTAAAAGCTTCAACAGAATTTCAACAATTTTGAGAGGGATTTGAAAAGTTTCAATGGGAATGGGAAGAATTGGGACAAAAATTGGAAAATTTTTAAGGGACTTTGAAAAAATTTCAACTGGAATTTTAGCAATTATTTGACGTGAAATTGTAAACATGTGGACATGGATTTTGAAAATTCTAGAGAGAATTTTAAAAGCTTCAAGAGAATTTCAACAATTTTGAGAGGGATTTGAAAAGTTTCAATGGGAATGGGAAGAATTGGGACAAAAATTGGAAAATTTTTAAGGGACTTTGAAAAAATTTCAACTGGAATTTTAGCAATTTTTTGACGTGAAATTGTAAACATGTGGACATGGATTTTGAAAATTCTAGAGAGAATTTTAAAAGCTTCAAGAGAATTTCAACAATTTTGAGAGGGATTTGAAAAGTTTCAATGGGAATGGGAAGAATTGGGACAAAAATTGGAAAATTTTTAAGGGACTTTGAAAAAATTTCAACTGGAATTTTAGCATTTTTTTTACGTGAAATTGTAAACATGTGGCCATGGATTTTGAAAATTCTAGAGAGAATTTTAAAAGCTTCAAGAGAATTTCAACAATTTTGAGAGGGATTTGAAAAGTTTCAATGGGAATGGGAAGAATTGGGACAAAAATTGGAAAATTGTTAAGGGACTTTGAAAAAATTTCAACTGGAATTTTAGCAATTTTTTTATGTGAAATTGTAAACATGTGGCCATGGATTTTGAAAATTCTAGAGAGAATTTTAAAAGCTTCAACAGAATTTCAACAATTTTGAGAGGGATTTGAAAAGTTTCAATGGGAATGGGAAGAATTGGGACAAAAATTGGAAAATTTTTAAGGGACTTTGAAAAAATTTCAACTGGAATTTTAGCAATTTTTTAATGAGAAATTGTGAACATGTGGACATGGATTTTGAAAATTCTAGAGAGAGTTTTAAAAGCTTCAACAGAATTTCAACAATTTTGAAAGGGATTTGAAATGTTTCAATGGGAATGGGAAGAATTGGGACAAAAATTGGAAAATTTTTAAGGGACTTTGAAAAAATTTCAACTGGAATTTTAGCCATTTTTTGACGTGAAATTGTAAACATGTGGCCATGGATTTTGAAAATTCTAGAGAGAATTTTAAAAGCTTCAACAGAATTTCAACAATTTTGAGAGGGATTTGAAAAGTTTCAATGGGAATGGGAAGAATTGGGACAAAAATTGGAAAATTTTTAAGGGACTTTGAAAAATTTTCAACTGGAATTTTAGCAATTTTTTTATGTGAAATTGTAAACATGTGGCCATGGATTTTGAAAATTCTAGAGAGAATTTTAAAAGCTTCAAGAGAATTTCAACAATTTTGAGAGGGATTTGAAAAGTTTCAATGGGAATGGGAAGAATTGGGACAAAAATTGGAAAATTTTTAAGGGACTTTGAAAAAATTTCAACTGGAATTTTAGCAATTTTTTTATGTGAAATTGTAAACATGTGGACATGGATTTTGAAAATTCTAGAGAGAATTTTAAAAGCTTCAACAGAATTTCAAGAATTTTGACAGGGATTTGAAAAATTTCAATGGGAATGGGAAGAATTGGGACAAAAATTGGAAAATTTTTAAGGGACTTTGAAAAAATTTCAACTGGAATTTTAGCAATTTTTTTATGTGAAATTGTAAACATGTGGCCATGGATTTTGAAAATTCTAGAGAGAATTTTAAAAGCTTCAAGAGAATTTCAACAATTTTGAGAGGGATTTGAAAAGTTTCAATGGGAATGGGAAGAATTGGGACAAAAATTGGAAAATTTTTAAGGGACTTTGAAAAAATTTCAACTGGAATTTTAGCATTTTTTTTACGTGAAATTGTAAACATGTGGCCATGGATTTTGAAAATTCTAGAGAGAATTTTAAAAGCTTCAACAGAATTTCAACAATTTTGAGAGGGATTTGAAAAGTTTCAATGGGAATGGGAAGAATTGGGACAAAAATTGGAAAATTTTTAAGGGACTTTGAAAAAATTTCAACTGGAATTTTAGCCATTTTTTTATGTGAAATTGTAAACATGTGGACATGGATTTTGAAAATTCTAGAGAGAATTTTAAAAGCTTCAAGAGAATTTCAACAATTTTGAGAGGGATTTGAAAAGTTTCAATGGGAATGGGAAGAATTGGGACAAAAATTGGAAAATTTTTAAGGGACTTTGAAAAAATTTCAACTGGAATTTTAGCAATTTTTTGACGTGAAATTGTAAACATGTGGACATGGATTTTGAAAATTCTAGAGAGAATTTTAAAACCTTCAAGAGAATTTCAACAATTTTGAGAGGGATTTGAAAAGTTTCCATGGGAATGGGAAGAAATGGGACAAAAATTGGAAAATTTTGAAGGGACTTTGAAAAAATTTCAACTGGAATTTTAGCCATTTTTTGACGTGAAATTGTAAACGTGGCCATGGATTTTGAAAATTCTAGAGAGAATTTTAAAAGCTTCAAGAGAATTTCAACAATTTTGAGAGGGATTTGAAAAGTTTCAATGGGAATGGGAAGAATTGGGACAAAAATTGGAAAATTTTTAAGGGACTTTGAAAAAATTTCAACTGGAATTTTAGCAATTTTTTTACGTGAAATTGTAAACATGTGGCCATGGATTTTGAAAATTCTAGAGAGAATTTTAAAAGCTTCAACAGAATTTCAACAATTTTGAGAGGGATTTGAAAAGTTTCAATGGGAATGGGAAGAATTGGGACAAAATTGGAAAATTTTTAAGGGACTTTGAAAAAATTTCAACTGGAATTTTAGCAATTTTTTTATGTGAAATTGTAAACATGTGGACATGGATTTTGAAAATTCTAGAGAGAATTTTAAAAGCTTCAACAGAATTTCAAGAATTTTGACAGGGATTTGAAAAATTTCAATGGGAATGGGAAGAATTGGGACAAAAATTGGAAAATTTTTAAGGGACTTTGAAAAAATTTCAACTGGAATTTTAGCCATTTTTTGACGTGAAATTGTAAACATGTGGACATGGATTTTGAAAATTCTAGAGAGAATTTTAAAAGCTTCAAGAGAATTTCAACAATTTTGAGAGGGATTTGAAAAGTTTCAATGGGAATGGGAAGAATTGGGACAAAAATTGGAAAATTTTTAAGGGACTTTGAAAAAATTTCAACTGGAATTTTAGCATTTTTTTTACGTGAAATTGTAAACATGTGGCCATGGATTTTGAAAATTCTAGAGAGAATTTTAAAAGCTTCAAGAGAATTTCAACAATTTTGAGAGGGATTTGAAAAGTTTCAATGGGAATGGGAAGAATTGGGACAAAAATTGGAAAATTTTTAAGGGACTTTGAAAAAATTTCAACTGGAATTTTAGCAATTTTTTATGTGAAATTGTAAACATGTGGCCATGGATTTTGAAAATTCTAGAGAGAATTTTAAAAGCTTCAAGAGAATTTCAACAATTTTGAGAGGGATTTGAAAAGTTTCAATGGGAATGGGAAGAATTGGGACAAAAATTGGAAAATTTTTAAGGGACTTTGAAAAAATTTCAACTGGAATTTTAGCAATTTTTTGACGTGAAATTGTAAACATGTGGACATGGATTTTGAAAATTCTAGAGAGAATTTTAAAACCTTCAAGAGAATTTCAACAATTTTGAGAGGGATTTGAAAAGTTTCCATGGGAATGGGAAGAAATGGGACAAAAATTGGAAAATTTTGAAGGGACTTTGAAAAAATTTCAACTGGAATTTTAGCCATTTTTTGACGTGAAATTGTAAACGTGGCCATGGATTTTGAAAATTCTAGAGAGAATTTTAAAAGCTTCAAGAGAATTTCAACAATTTTGAGAGGGATTTGAAATGTTTCAATGGGAATGGGAAGAATTGGGACAAAAATTGGAAAATTTTTAAGGGACTTTGAAAAAATTTCAACTGGAATTTTAGCAATTTTTTTACGTGAAATTGTAAACATGTGGCCATGGATTTTGAAAATTCTAGAGAGAATTTTAAAAGCTTCAAGAGAATTTCAACAATTTTGAGAGGGATTTGAAAAGTTTCAATGGGAATGGGAAGAATTGGGACAAAAATTGGAAAATTTTTAAGGGACTTTGAAAAAATTTCAACTGGAATTTTAGCAGTTTTTTTATAGGAAATTGTGAACATGTGGCCATGGATTTTGAAAATTCTAGAGAGAGTTTTAAAAGCTTCAACAGAATTTCAACAATTTTGAAAGGGATTTGAAAAGTTTCAATGGGAATGGGAAGAATTGGGACAAAAATTGGAAAATTTTTAAGGGACTTTGAAAAAATTTCAACTGGAATTTTAGCCATTTTGTTACGTGAAATTGTGAACATGTTGAAGTGGATTTTGAAAATTCTAGAGAGAGTTTTAAAAGCTTCAAGAGAATTTCAACAATTTTGAGAGGGATTTGAAATGTTTCAATGGGAATGGGAAGAATTGGGACAAAAATTGGAAAATTTTTAAGGGACTTTGAAAAAATTTCAACTGGAATTTTAGCAATTTTTTTATGTGAAATTGTAAACATGTGGACATGGATTTTGAAAATTCTAGAGAGAATTTTAAAAGCTTCAACAGAATTTCAACAATTTTGAGAGGGATTTGAAAAGTTTCAATGGGAATGGGAAGAATTGGGACAAAAATTGGAAAATTTTTAAGGGACTTTGAAAAAATTTCAACTGGAATTTTAGCAATTTTTTAATGAGAAATTGTGAACATGTGGACATGGATTTTGAAAATTCTAGAGAGAGTTTTAAAAGCTTCAACAGAATTTCAACAATTTTGAGAGGGATTTGAAAAGTTTCAATGGGAATGGGAAGAATTGGGACAAAAATTGGAAAATTTTTAAGGGACTTTGAAAAAATTTCAACTGGAATTTTAGCAATTTTTTGACGTGAAATTGTAAACATGTGGACATGGATTTTGAAAATTCTAGAGAGAATTTTAAAAGCTTCAACAGAATTTCAAGAATTTTGACAGGGATTTGAAAAATTTCAATGGGAATGGGAAGAATTGGGACAAAAATTGGAAAATTTTTAAGGGACTTTGAAAAAATTTCAACTGGAATTTTAGCAATTTTTTGACGTGAAATTGTAAACATGTGGACATGGATTTTGAAAATTCTAGAGAGAATTTTAAAAGCTTCAACAGAATTTCAACAATTTTGAGAGGGATTTGAAAAGTTTCAATGGGAATGGGAAGAATTGGGACAAAAATTGGAAAATTTTTAAGGGACTTTGAAAAAATTTCAACTGGAATTTTAGCAATTTTTTTATGTGAAATTGTAAACATGTGGACATGGATTTTGAAAATTCTAGAGAGAATTTTAAAACCTTCAAGAGAATTTCAACAATTTTGAGAGGAATTTGAAAAGTTTCCATGGGAATGGGAAGAAATGGGACAAAAATTGGAAAATTTTTAAGGGACTTTGAAAAAATTTCAATTGGAATTTTAGCAATTTTTTGACGTGAAATTGTAAACATGTGGACATGGATTTTGAAAATTCTAGAGAGAATTTTAAAAGCTTCAAGAGAATTTCAACAATTTTGAAAGGGATTTGAAAAGTTTCAATGGGAATGGGAAGAATTGGGACAAAAATTGGAAAATTTTTCAGGGACTTTGAAAAAATTTCAACTGGAATTTTAGCATTTTTTTTACGTGAAATTGTAAACATGTGGCCATGGATTTTGAAAATTCTAGAGAGAATTTTAAAAGCTTCAAGAGAATTTCAACACTTTTGAGAGGGATTTGAAAAGTTTCAATGGGAATGGGAAGAATTGGGACAAAAATTGGAAAATTTTTAAGGGACTTTGAAAAAATTTCAACTGGAATTTTAGCCATTTTGTTACGTGAAATTGTAAACATGTGGCCATGGATTTTGAAAATTCTAGAGAGAATTTTAAAAGCTTCAAGAGAATTTCAACAATTTTGAGAGGGATTTGAAAAGTTTCAATGGGAATGGGAAGAATTGGGACAAAAATTGGAAAATTTTTAAGGGACTTTTAAAAAATTTCAACTGGAATTTTAGCAATTTTTTTATCTGAAATTGTAAACATGTGGCCATGGATTTTGAAAATTCTAGAGAGAATTTTAAAAGCTTCAACAGAATTTCAACAATTTTGAAAGGGATTTGAAAAGTTTCAATGGGAAAATTGGAAAATTTTTAAGGGACTTTGAAAAAATTTCAACTGGAATTTTAGCAATTTTTTTATGTGAAATTGTAAACATGTGGCCATGGATTTTGAAAATTCTAGAGAGAATTTTAAAACCTTCAAGAGAATTTCAACATTTTTGAGAGGGATTTGAAAAGTTTCCATGGGAATGGGAAGAATTGGGACAAAATTTGGAAAATTTTTTAGGGACTTTGAAAAAATTTCAACTGGAATTTTAGCAATTTTTTGATGTGAAATTGTAAACATGTGGACATGGATTTTGAAAATTCTAGAGAGAATTTTAAAAGTTTCAAGAGAATTTCAACAATTTTGAGAGGGATTTGAAAAGTTTCCATGGGAATGGGAAGAATTGGGACAAAAATTGGAAAATTTTTCAGGGACTTTGAAAAAATTTCAACTGGAATTTTAGCCATTTTTTGACGTGAAATTGTAAACATGTGGACATGGATTTTGAAAATTCTAGAGAGAATTTTAAAAGCTTCAACAGAACTTCAACAATTTTGAGAGGGATTTGAAAAGTTTCAATGGGAATGGGAAGAATTGGGACAAAAATTGGAAAATTTTTAAGGGACTTTGAAAAAATTTCAACTGGAATTTTAGCAATTTTTTTATGTGAAATTGTAAACATGTGGCCATGGATTTGAAAATTCTAGAGAGAATTTTAAAAGCTTCAAGAGAATTTCAACAATTTTGAAAGGGATTTGAAAAGTTTCAATGGGAATGGGAAGAATTGGGACAAAAATTGGAAAATTTTTAAGGGACTTTGAAAAAATTTCAACTGGAATTTTAGCAATTTTTTTACGTGAAATTGTAAACATGTGGCCATGGATTTTGAAAATTCTAGAGAGAATTTTAAAAGCTTCAAGAGAATTTCAACAATTTTGAGAGGGATTTGAAAAGTTTCAATGGGAATGGGAAGAATTGGGACAAAAATTGGAAAATTTTTAAGGGACTTTGAAAAATTTCAACTGGAATTTTAGCAATTTTTTTATGTGAAATTGTAAACATGTGGACATGGATTTTGAAAATTCTAGAGAGAATTTTAAAAGCTTCAACAGAATTTCAAGAATTTTGACAGGGATTTGAAAAATTTCAATGGGAATGGGAAGAATTGGGACAAAAATTGGAAAATTTTTAAGGGACTTTGAAAAAATTTCAACTGGAATTTTAGCCATTTTTTGACGTGAAATTGTAAACATGTGGACATGGATTTTGAAAATTCTAGAGAGAATTTTAAAAGCTTCAAGAGAATTTCAACAATTTTGAGAGGGATTTGAAAAGTTTCAATGGGAATGGGAAGAATTGGGACAAAAATTGGAAAATTTTTAAGGGACTTTGAAAAAATTTCAACTGGAATTTTAGCATTTTTTTTACGTGAAATTGTAAACATGTGGCCATGGATTTTGAAAATTCTAGAGAGAATTTTAAAAGCTTCAAGAGAATTTCAACAATTTTGAGAGGGATTTGAAAAGTTTCAATGGGAATGGGAAGAATTGGGACAAAAATTGGAAAATTTTTAAGGGACTTTGAAAAAATTTCAACTGGAATTTTAGCAATTTTTTTATGTGAAATTGTAAACATGTGGCCATGGATTTTGAAAATTCTAGAGAGAATTTTAAAAGCTTCAAGAGAATTTCAACAATTTTGAGAGGGATTTGAAAAGTTTCAATGGGAATGGGAAGAATTGGGACAAAAATTGGAAAATTTTTAAGGGACTTTGAAAAAATTTCAACTGGAATTTTAGCAATTTTTTGACGTGAAATTGTAAACATGTGGACATGGAGATTTTGAAAATTCTAGAGAGAATTTTAAAACCTTCAAGAGAATTTCAACAATTTTGAGAGGGATTTGAAAAGTTTCCATGGGAATGGGAAGAAATGGGACAAAAATTGGAAAATTTTGAAGGGACTTTGAAAAAATTTCAACTGGAATTTTAGCCATTTTTTGACGTGAAATTGTAAACGTGGCCATGGATTTTGAAAATTCTAGAGAGAATTTTAAAAGCTTCAAGAGAATTTCAACAATTTTGAGAGGGATTTGAAATGTTTCAATGGGAATGGGAAGAATTGGGACAAAAATTGGAAAATTTTTAAGGGACTTTGAAAAAATTTCAACTGGAATTTTAGCAATTTTTTTACGTGAAATTGTAAACATGTGGCCATGGATTTTGAAAATTCTAGAGAGAATTTTAAAAGCTTCAACAGAATTTCAACAATTTTGAGAGGGATTTGAAAAGTTTCAATGGGAATGGGAAGAATTGGGACAAAAATTGGAAAATTTTTAAGGGACTTTGAAAAAATTTCAACTGGAATTTTAGCAGTTTTTTTATAGGAAATTGTGAACATGTGGCCATGGATTTTGAAAATTCTAGAGAGAGTTTTAAAAGCTTCAACAGAATTTCAACAATTTTGAAAGGGATTTGAAAAGTTTCAATGGGAATGGGAAGAATTGGGACAAAATTGGAAAATTTTTAAGGGACTTTGAAAAAATTTCAACTGGAATTTTAGCCATTTTGTTACGTGAAATTGTGAACATGTTGAAGTGGATTTTGAAAATTCTAGAGAGAGTTTTAAAAGCTTCAAGAGAATTTCAACAATTTTGAGAGGGATTTGAAATGTTTCAATGGGAATGGGAAGAATTGGGACAAAAATTGGAAAATTTTTAAGGGACTTTGAAAAAATTTCAACTGGAATTTTAGCAATTTTTTATGTGAAATTGTAAACATGTGGACATGGATTTTGAAAATTCTAGAGAGAATTTTAAAAGCTTCAAGAGAATTTCAACAATTTTGAGAGGGATTTGAAAAGTTTCAATGGGAATGGGAAGAATTGGGACAAAAATTGGAAAATTTTTAAGGGACTTTTAAAAAATTTCAACTGGAATTTTAGCAATTTTTTTATCTGAAATTGTAAACATGTGGCCATGGATTTTGAAAATTCTAGAGAGAATTTTAAAAGCTTCAACAGAATTTCAACAATTTTGAAAGGGATTTGAAAAGTTTCAATGGGAATTGGAAAATTTTTAAGGGACTTTGAAAAAATTTCAACTGGAATTTTAGCAATTTTTTTATGTGAAATTGTAAACATGTGGCCATGGATTTTGAAAATTCTAGAGAGAATTTTAAAACCTTCAAGAGAATTTCAACATTTTTGAGAGGGATTTGAAAAGTTTCCATGGGAATGGGAAGAATTGGGACAAAATTTGGAAAATTTTTTAGGGACTTTGAAAAAATTTCAACTGGAATTTTAGCAATTTTTTGATGTGAAATTGTAAACATGTGGACATGGATTTTGAAAATTCTAGAGAGAATTTTAAAAGTTTCAAGAGAATTTCAACAATTTTGAGAGGGATTTGAAAAGTTTCCATGGGAATGGGAAGAATTGGGACAAAAATTGGAAAATTTTTCAGGGACTTTGAAAAAATTTCAACTGGAATTTTAGCCATTTTTTGACGTGAAATTGTAAACATGTGGACATGGATTTTGAAAATTCTAGAGAGAATTTTAAAAGCTTCAACAGAATTTCAACAATTTTGAGAGGGATTTGAAAAGTTTCAATGGGAATGGGAAGAATTGGGACAAAAATTGGAAAATTTTTAAGGGACTTTGAAAAAATTTCAACTGGAATTTTAGCAATTTTTTTATGTGAAATTGTAAACATGTGGCCATGGATTTTGAAAATTCTAGAGAGAATTTTAAAAGCTTCAAGAGAATTTCAACAATTTTGAAAGGGATTTGAAAAGTTTCAATGGGAATGGGAAGAATTGGGACAAAAATTGGAAAATTTTTAAGGGACTTTGAAAAAATTTCAACTGGAATTTTAGCAATTTTTTTACGTGAAATTGTAAACATGTGGCCATGGATTTTGAAAATTCTAGAGAGAATTTTAAAAGCTTCAAGAGAATTTCAACAATTTTGAGAGGGATTTGAAAAGTTTCAATGGGAATGGGAAGAATTGGGACAAAAATTGGAAAATTTTTAAGGGACTTTGAAAAAATTTCAACTGGAATTTTAGCAATTTTTTTATGTGAAATTGTAAACATGTGGACATGGATTTTGAAAATTCTAGAGAGAATTTTAAAAGCTTCAACAGAATTTCAAGAATTTTGACAGGGATTTGAAAAATTTCAATGGGAATGGGAAGAATTGGGACAAAAATTGGAAAATTTTTAAGGGACTTTGAAAAAATTTCAACTGGAATTTTAGCCATTTTTTGACGTGAAATTGTAAACATGTGGACATGGATTTTGAAAATTCTAGAGAGAATTTTAAAAGCTTCAAGAGAATTTCAACAATTTTGAGAGGGATTTGAAAAGTTTCAATGGGAATGGGAAGAATTGGGACAAAAATTGGAAAATTTTTAAGGGACTTTGAAAAAATTTCAACTGGAATTTTAGCATTTTTTTTACGTGAAATTGTAAACATGTGGCCATGGATTTTGAAAATTCTAGAGAGAATTTTAAAAGCTTCAAGAGAATTTCAACAATTTTGAGAGGGATTTGAAAAGTTTCAATGGGAATGGGAAGAATTGGGACAAAAATTGGAAAATTTTTAAGGGACTTTGAAAAAATTTCAACTGGAATTTTAGCAATTTTTTTATGTGAAATTGTAAACATGTGGCCATGGATTTTGAAAATTCTAGAGAGAATTTTAAAAGCTTCAAGAGAATTTCAACAATTTTGAGAGGGATTTGAAAAGTTTCAATGGGAATGGGAAGAATTGGGACAAAAATTGGAAAATTTTTAAGGGACTTTGAAAAAATTTCAACTGGAATTTTAGCAATTTTTTGACGTGAAATTGTAAACATGTGGACATGGATTTTGAAAATTCTAGAGAGAATTTTAAAACCTTCAAGAGAATTTCAACAATTTTGAGAGGGATTTGAAAAGTTTCCATGGGAATGGGAAGAAATGGGACAAAAATTGGAAAATTTTGAAGGGACTTTGAAAAAATTTCAACTGGAATTTTAGCCATTTTTTGACGTGAAATTGTAAACGTGGCCATGGATTTTGAAAATTCTAGAGAGAATTTTAAAAGCTTCAAGAGAATTTCAACAATTTTGAGAGGGATTTGAAATGTTTCAATGGGAATGGGAAGAATTGGGACAAAAATTGGAAAATTTTTAAGGGACTTTGAAAAAATTTCAACTGGAATTTTAGCAATTTTTTTACGTGAAATTGTAAACATGTGGCCATGGATTTTGAAAATTCTAGAGAGAATTTTAAAAGCTTCAACAGAATTTCAACAATTTTGAGAGGGATTTGAAAAGTTTCAATGGGAATGGGAAGAATTGGGACAAAAATTGGAAAATTTTTAAGGGACTTTGAAAAAATTTCAACTGGAATTTTAGCAGTTTTTTTATAGGAAATTGTGAACATGTGGCCATGGATTTTGAAAATTCTAGAGAGAGTTTTAAAAGCTTCAACAGAATTTCAACAATTTTGAAAGGGATTTGAAAAGTTTCAATGGGAATGGGAAGAATTGGGACAAAAATTGGAAAATTTTTAAGGGACTTTGAAAAAATTTCAACTGGAATTTTAGCCATTTTGTTACGTGAAATTGTGAACATGTTGAAGTGGATTTTGAAAATTCTAGAGAGAGTTTTAAAAGCTTCAAGAGAATTTCAACAATTTTGAGAGGGATTTGAAATGTTTCAATGGGAATGGGAAGAATTGGGACAAAAATTGGAAAATTTTTAAGGGACTTTGAAAAAATTTCAACTGGAATTTTAGCAATTTTTTTATGTGAAATTGTAAACATGTGGACATGGATTTTGAAAATTCTAGAGAGAATTTTAAAAGCTTCAACAGAATTTCAACAATTTTGAGAGGGATTTGAAAAGTTTCAATGGGAATGGGAAGAATTGGGACAAAAATTGGAAAATTTTTAAGGGACTTTGAAAAAATTTCAACTGGAATTTTAGCAATTTTTTAATGAGAAATTGTGAACATGTGGACATGGATTTTGAAAATTCTAGAGAGAGTTTTAAAAGCTTCAACAGAATTTCAACAATTTTGAGAGGGATTTGAAAAGTTTCAATGGGAATGGGAAGAATTGGGACAAAAATTGGAAAATTTTTAAGGGACTTTGAAAAAATTTCAACTGGAATTTTAGCAATTTTTTGACGTGAAATTGTAAACATGTGGACATGGATTTTGAAAATTCTAGAGAGAATTTTAAAAGCTTCAACAGAATTTCAAGAATTTTGACAGGGATTTGAAAAATTTCAATGGGAATGGGAAGAATTGGGACAAAAATTGGAAAATTTTTAAGGGACTTTGAAAAAATTTCAACTGGAATTTTAGCAATTTTTTGACGTGAAATTGTAAACATGTGGCCATGGATTTTGAAAATTCTAGAGAGAATTTTAAAAGCTTCAAGAGAATTTCAACAATTTTGAGAGGGATTTGAAAAGTTTCAATGGGAATGGGAAGAATTGGGACAAAAATTGGAAAATTTTTAAGGGACTTTGAAAAAATTTCAACTGGAATTTTAGCAATTTTTTTATGTGAAATTGTAAACATGTGGACATGGATTTTGAAAATTCTAGAGAGAATTTTAAAACCTTCAAGAGAATTTCAACAATTTTGAGAGGAATTTGAAAAGTTTCCATGGGAATGGGAAGAAATGGGACAAAAATTGGAAAATTTTTAAGGGACTTTGAAAAAATTTCAACTGGAATTTTAGCAATTTTTTGACGTGAAATTGTAAACATGTGGACATGGATTTTGAAAATTCTAGAGAGAATTTTAAAAGCTTCAAGAGAATTTCAACAATTTTGAAAGGGATTTGAAAAGTTTCAATGGGAATGGGAAGAATTGGGACAAAAATTGGAAAATTTTTCAGGGACTTTGAAAAAATTTCAACTGGAATTTTAGCATTTTTTTTACGTGAAATTGTAAACATGTGGCCATGGATTTTGAAAATTCTAGAGAGAATTTTAAAAGCTTCAAGAGAATTTCAACACTTTTGAGAGGGATTTGAAAAGTTTCAATGGGAATGGGAAGAAATGGGACAAAAATTGGAAAATTTTTAAGGGACTTTGAAAAAATTTCAACTGGAATTTTAGCCATTTTGTTACGTGAAATTGTAAACATGTGGCCATGGATTTTGAAAATTCTAGAGAGAATTTTAAAAGCTTCAAGAGAATTTCAACAATTTTGAGAGGGATTTGAAAAGTTTCAATGGGAATGGGAAGAATTGGGACAAAAATTGGAAAATTTTTAAGGGACTTTGAAAAAATTTCAACTGGAATTTTAGCAATTTTTTTATCTGAAATTGTAAACATGTGGCCATGGATTTTGAAAATTCTAGAGAGAATTTTAAAAGCTTCAACAGAATTTCAACAATTTTGAAAGGGATTTG
Source organism: Streptopelia decaocto (assembly GCF_964273445.1). NCBI lineage: Eukaryota > Metazoa > Chordata > Aves > Columbiformes > Columbidae > Streptopelia > Streptopelia decaocto. The sequence continues at coordinate 629 of NW_028115562.1, read as the reverse complement.
AAAAGTTTCAATGGGAATTGGAAAATTTTTAAGGGACTTTGAAAAAATTTCAACTGGAATTTTAGCAATTTTTTTATGTGAAATTGTAAACATGTGGCCATGGATTTTGAAAATTCTAGAGAGAATTTTAAAACCTTCAAGAGAATTTCAACAATTTTGAGAGGGATTTGAAAAGTTTCAATGGGAATGGGAAGAATTGGGACAAAAATTGGAAAATTTCTAAGGGACTTTGAAAAAATTTCAACTGGAATTTTAGCAATTTTTTTATGTGAAATTGTAAACATGTGGACATGGATTTTGAAAATTCTAGAGAGAATTTTAAAAGCTTCAAGAGAATTTCAACAATTTTGAGAGGGATTTGAAAAGTTTCCATGGCCACATGTTTACAATTTCACATAAAAAATTGCTAAAATTCCAGTTGAAATTTTTTCAAAGTCCCTTAAAAATTTTCCAATTTTTGTCCCAATTCTTCCCATTCCCATTGAAACTTTTCAAATCCCTCTCAAAATTGTTGAAATTCTCTTGAAGCTTTTAAAATTCTCTCTAGAATTTTCAAAATCCATGGCCACATGTTTACAATTTCACATAAAAAAATTGCTAAAATTCCAGTTGAAATTTTTTCAAAGTCC
>NW_028115563.1:0-2000 GCF_964273445.1 Streptopelia decaocto | reverse complement strand
GGAAATCCCCAAATTTGGGACATTTTTGGGGTCAAAACCCCCAAATTCGCGTTTCTTTGCACTTCTCTACATCCGGGCTTTGGCCTCTCCCCGCGCTCTAGGCCCGAAGGCCCAAAACCGACTGAAAACGCCCCAAAAAAGGGCAGAAAACGGCCAAAAAAAGACTGAAAACAACCCAAAAAGCTTCCGTGGGGGTGGGGCGGGCGGGGGAGGGGCAGCCCGGTGGGATTGGTGTTGAAATCGACCCAAACCGGTCGTTTTTCAGCCCAAACCGTGGAGCCGGGGCCTTCGGGGAATTAAAGCGTTTTTGGGTTGAAATTGCAACATTTGGATGTTTTAATTACGACGATGCTGACGCAGCAGGTTTGTGGGGTCATTTGGGGGGTTTTTAATCATTTTGGGGGAAAAAAGGGGGTTTTTGGGAAAGAATTATTAAAGAAATTGGGGAAAAATAGAAGGAAATAGAGTTAATGTGAGTGGGGCCCTTTGCCCTCCCAGCTGCTTAAATATTAATTAAAGCTGCTTAAAAGTGAAATTTAATAGAACAAAATGAAATTTTAATATTAAATCTGCTTAAAAATGAAATTTAATCGAAGGAAAATGAAATTTTAATACTAAATCTGCTTAAAAATGAAATTTAATCGAAGGAAAATGAAATTTTAATATTAAATCTGCTTAAAAATGAAATTTAATCGAAGGAAAATGAAATTTTAATATTAAATCTGCTTAAAAATGAAATTTAATCGAAGGAAAATGAAATTTGAAAATGAAAGGTGGTTAAAAATGAAATAAGATTGAAATGAAATGAAATGAAATTAGAAATTAAAAATGGAAGAACATTAATATGAATTAAGTTGAATTTAATAAATTCGCACCGGTTAATGAAATTAAATTGAAATTGAATTGAAATTGAATTGGAATTGAATTGAAATTAAATCGCATTAAAAAAATTCAAACCAATTAAAAATGAAATTAAATTGAAATTAAATCACATTAAAATATTCAAACTGGTTAAAAATGAAATTAAATTAAATCGCATTAAAGATCATGCTGGTTAAAAATGAAATTAAATTGAAATTAAATCTCATTAAAAATTCAAACCGATTAAAAATGAAATTAAATTGAAATTAAATCATATTAAAAATTCAAACTGATTAAAAATGAAATTAAATTAAATTACATTAAAAATTCAAGCGGGTTAAAAATGAAATTGAATTGAAATTAAATCACATTAAAAATTCAAACCAATTAAAAATTAAATTGAATTGAAATTAAATTACATTAAAAAATCAAACCAATTAAAAATGAAATTAAATCACATTAAAAAATTCAAGCCAATTGAAAATGAAATTAAATGCCATTAAAAAATTCAAGTTGGTTGAAAATGAAATTAAACTGAAATTAAATCACATTAAAAATTCAAGCTGGTTAATAATAAAATTAAATTGAAATTAAATCACATTAAAAAAATTTGAGCTCGTTAAAAATGAAATTAAATCGAAATTTAATCACAAAAAAAAGTTCAAGCTGGTTAATAATGAAATTAAATCAAAATTAAATCATATTAAAAAATTTGAGCCAGTTAATGATTAAATTTAATTGAAATTAAATCACATTAAAAAAATCAAACCGATTAAAAATGAAATGAAATCAAATCACATTTAATAATTTAAGCTGGTTAATAATGAAGTGAAATTGAAATTAAATCACATTAAAAATTCAAGCTGGTTAATAATGAAATTAAATTGAAACTAAATCACATTAAAAAATTCGAGCGGGTTACAAATGAAATTAAGTTACATTAAAAATTCAAGTTGCTTAAAAATGAAATTAAATGGAAATGAAATGGAAATTAAATCACATTAAATAATACAAGGTGGTTAAAAACGAGATGAAAAGTCAATTAAGAATAGAACAGCGGGTTAAAAATTAACGGGGGGTCGGTAACCGAGCGGATTCGCCCCCGGGGGGCGGGGCCTGAGCTCCGCCCCCCCGCCCCT
>NW_028115564.1:0-67945 GCF_964273445.1 Streptopelia decaocto | reverse complement strand
GACCTTTTCCTTGCTCGGATTTATTTTCTCTCCTTTGATTTTGTCATCCCCTTTATTGTTCGTAACTCCCGAGTTCGGCTCCGGCACCTGGAAATTCACCCGGCGCTGCCGAATTTCTGACTCTACGGGGCCCATTTTCCTTCCCCAAAATGAGGGAAAATTTGGGGTTCTGTTGGATTTCTGGTTCCTCAACCCATTGAATCTAAAACAAATCCCCTTTCTCTTTTATCCCCCCTATTATCTCCCTTAAAAATGACTTATTTGGTCAGAAAACGGCTTTTGCCCCTTTTTTTCTCCTTAGAAAACAACTTTTTCTGGGGGGAAATGGTTTTTCTCCCTTTTTACTCCCTATTAACTTCCTTGAAAATGACTTATTTTTTTGGGGGGAATGGCTTTTTTCCCCCTTTTTTCCCCTATTATCTCCCTTGAAAATGACTTTTTTTGGGGAAAATTGCTTTTTTCCCATGTTTTTCTCCCATTTGGGGGGGAAATGTTTTTTCCCCCCATTTTTCTTCCTGTTTTCTTCCCTGGAAATGACCTTTTTGGGAAAATGGTGCTTTTTTCCCCTTTTTTTCTCCCTATTATCTCCCTTGAAAATGACTTTTTTTTGAGGGGAAAACAGCTTTTTTCCCCCTTTCTAATTTTTTTAACATGTTTCTCACCTGTGACTGAAGAAAATAATAAAAAATAAAGAAAAATCAACCCAAATTGGCAGAAAAAGAGGCGAGAGGGTCCCTGATGGGGATGCTGAGAGGCAAAAGCAGGAAAAACGCAGCAAAAACGCAGCAAAAATGAAGCAAAAATTTGCTTTCCAGGGAGCGGGTGGGGATGGGAAAGGAGGAAATTGATGATTTAGATGAGGGGATTGAGACCATCATCAGCAAATTTGCTGCTGACACCAAGTTGGGCGGGAGTGTGGAGCTGCGGGAAGGCAGGAGGCTCTGCAGAGGGATCTGGATGGACTGGAAAAATGGGCCCATTCCAATGGGATGAAGCTCAACAAGGCCAAGGGCCAGGTGCTGCACTTTGGCCACAACAACCCCCTGCAGCGCTCCAGGCTGGCACAGAGTGGCTGGAGAGCAGCCAGGCAGAAAGGGACCTGGGGGAATAATGGACAGGAAGCTCAACAGGAGCCACCAGTGTGCCCAGGTGGCCAAGAAGGCCAATGGTGTCCTGTCCTGGATCCAAACAGCGTGGTCAGCAGGACAAGGGCAGTGATCCTTCCTCTGTACCTGCATTTTTTTCCAACACGTGCAAATTTCCTACCCAAATCCAACCAATTTCCCCCCTAATTTCCCATTTTCCCTCTTCCACAAACCTACTGTCTTTTTCACACAGAATCACAGACTGGACTGGGCTGGAAAAGCCCTCAGAGCTCATCCAGTCCAACCCTTGGTCCAACTCCAGCCCATTGACTAGATCATGGCACTAAGTGCCATGTCCAATCTCAGTTTACAAACCTCCAGGGCCGGTGAGTCCAGCACCTCCCTGGGCAGCCATTCCAATCCTGACCACTCTCTCTGCACAGAATTGCTTTCTCATCTCCAGCCTCAATTTCCCCTGGCAGAGTTGAAGCCCATGGCCCCTTGTCCTATTGCTGATGCCTGGAGAAGAGCCCAATCCCCCCCTGGCTAGAACTGCCCTTCAGGTAGTTCTAGAGAGTGCTGAGCTCAGCTCTAAGCCTCCTCTTCTCCAGACTAAACAAGCCCAGCTCCCTCAGCCTCTCCCCATAGGGCTTGTGTTCCAGTCCCTTCCCCAGTCTTGTTGCTCTTCTCTGGACCCGCTCCAGCACTTCAATCTCTTTCCTGACCGGAGGGGCCCAGAGCTGAACACAACACTCCAGGTGTGGCCTCCCCAATGCAGAGCACAGGGGAAGGGTCACTGCCCTTGTCCTGCTGACCACGCTGGTTTGATACAGGACAGGACACCATTGGCCTTCTTGGCCACCTGGGCACACTGGTGGCTCATGTTGAGCTTCCTGTGCATTAGTCCCCCAGGTCCCTTTCTGCCTGACTGGCAACTCTTGGCTTCGGCTTTTCGTCCAAACCCACTAAACTGAAAGAAAAATGCTCCAGCAGCCCCTTGATAGGGAAAAAAATGAGGATTTTGGTCAACGATGCTCCCCCAAAATTCAATATACTACAATGTGGGGGGGACAGATAAGCGACAGGTACAGGGGGGGTGTATCCAGAGGATGTGGCAGCAAAAGTCGGCGATTTTAAAAGTCCCTTAAATTGCCCATTAGGACTCAAACGGCACCGTGTTTCGACAGTGGGGGAGAAAATAAAATAACAAAAACTGGGAAGAAAACCCCTCTGGGAGCAGCAGAGCGAAGCGCGGAAACGATGACACAGGAGTTGGACGAGCCTTAAAATCCCCCACCGAGGGGTCGTTGGCAACGAGCGACCTTTTCCCGCCAAAGGAGACGAGCGGAAAGTGGATTTATTTATTTTACTGTGCAGGGAACAGGTTTGATTCGGGTGGTTTTTTTACCCTGGGAGGGGAGATTTTCTCGCGGCCCGGATTTACAGCAAATGGAGGAAAAACCTCCAAATTTCCCAGAGGAACCTCCAAAAAAAGCCACTTTGAACGCGGATTCAGTTCAGCGCTCGATCTGGATCGACCCCGAAGTGGAAACATGATGTGGATTGGCCCCAAAAACCATCTCGGGATGGTTTACTATGTGGTTTTTTCCCCTAAAACCAGCTAAGGACTGTCTACAAAATCCCACCTCAACCCCATTAAGATCCTCCAGCAGAGTTTACCTTGGACAAGCTCTTCTTCTTATAATAAATTAACTCCATAACGATGCTCAGAAAAGTTATTCCACCCTTAGAGTAACAGCACAGATGAAATATTTTATTCCCCCCATGACCGATTGCCAAAAAATGCCATAAAATAAATTAAAATGCCATTCCAGTCTTCCTATGGCTCAACCCATCCCGGTTGATCCAGACGTTGCGTCTTTCCAGCTCGTTAACCTGCTCCCCACAAAAACGTCATCAACCTCAAAATAAGCCAGAAAGGAGAAACACAGCTCAAATATGGGAGACTGCGTCAAGAAGGGTTTTAATTTTTGCGAGTCTTTAAAATGAGTTTTGGGGTGAAATACTTTGTAAATGGTCATTATTTAGCAAGTAATTAATGGGGGAGTTGGGAGGCATGAGGGGCCTGGGGGAGCCCGCGGGTGTTGGGGACACTCACCTGTGGGGTGTCTTGGTAGGGAGGAGGTGGCACCGTCTGGGTGGCCATCATCATCAGAGCCGGCGCCGGGGAGACATGGTGCATCCTGGGTGGGAGTCACATCGAGAACCTGCGGGCGGGAGAAACGTCACTGGATGACGAGGGATCTGCACCCTCAAAAAACCCTCAAAAATAACTAAAAAAGGGACGGAAAGGAGAGATGACGTTCCACCCAGTCCCTGGAAGAAACCCCAGATGATTTGATGACCCTTCTCGTAATTTGACGATTATTGGAGATTTTACATAAGGATTTTACATAAGTGATTTTACATAAGGAAATTTTCTTTGCCTTTGGCCACCATGGAGTCACATCCCCAAGGACTGCAGCTCAATTCCAAAGGGTCATTGTGGGTCATGCTGACCAACCCAGTTGACTCCTATGTTGTGCTGACCAACTCAACTGACTCTAACATTGAGTTGACCAACCCAGATGACTCCTATGTCACGTTGACCAACCCAGTCGACTCCAGCGTTGAGCTGACCAGCCCAATTGACTCCAACATTGAGTTGACCAACCCAGTTGACTTCTATGTGGTGTAGACCAACCCAACTCTAACATTGAGTTGACCAACGCAGCTGACTCTTACATTGAGTTTACCAACCAATTTGACTCCTACATTGAGCTGACCAACCCAGTTGACTCCTATGTCATGTTGACCAACCCAGTTGACTCCAGCATTGAGTTGACCAACCTAGATGACTCCAGCATTGAGTTGACCAGCCCAGTTGACTCCTACATTGAGCTGACCAACCCAGTTGACTGCTACACTGAAGTTGACCAACACCACAGCACAGAAATGAGGGAAGAACATTCAAGCCCTTGCTTGATTTCCACTGGGGAGCAAACCCTTCATCCTGCATGGCTGCCTTTGAACCCGGGACTCCGTCCGAGACATGTCACCCTCAACTGCTCTTGAAGTCGCTCTGCTTTCTGTAAATCCATAGTTATTTGGGGGAAAAATAGACTCTTTTTTTTAGTATCTTGAGGTCCCAAGGTGATGGAGAAAGAAGATGGGCACCGGGAGGGACAAATCTGTAGAGTAGCTCTTGACTGGATGACCTGGGGGAGGGTAGACCTGGCGACAAAATGTAACCAAAAACCAGCCCTTTACCAAAAAAATGCCTCTTGTCCTATTATTTCACTGCGGCTGCCCAGTTCCATCAGAAGGAAAGGCAATAATCTTCCTGAAATCCTCAAAGAAACTGTCCTGGGTCCTCTCTGCGGCTCTGTATTGAGCCAACTCACAAAGCCACCTGGGAAAATCTCCCCAGAGTCTCCAAAACCACATTTTTTCCCTGTAATGACTCATTTTTGGAAGAGATGACATCTCGCCAAAGGTTCACCCATGGTTGCTTTGGGTTCCCCGTTGGCTTCTCGTCTGCAGAAGGGCTGGGTGCCATCCCATGTGAAGAAATGTAAAAAATTCTATCAAGTCGTCTGATGTTGTGAAGGAATCTACCAAAAAACAGCATCAGCGTCGCTTTTGCCTTGAAACGGTCCCGTGTGGGAAGAACCACGCTGGCACAAGGAACGAGGATAGGATGAGCTTGGTAAAAATGAGGCACATTTGGGGTCTTTGGATGAGTCTCCACAGTCGTTTGGGGAAGATCCACAATATTCTCATCTTCTCCATGAGGTCCATGTTTTTTCAGGGGAAAATTCGCAATATTCTGGTCTTCTCCATGAGGTCCGCAGTTGTTTGCGGGAAGATTCACAATATTCTCGTCTTCTCACGCAATCCCAGAATGTGAGGGGTTGAAGGGCCCTGGAAAGCTCATCCAGTGCAATCCCCCCATGGAGCAGGAACACCCAGATGAGGTTACACAGGAAGGTGTCCAGGCGGGTTGGAATGTCTGCAGAGAAGGAGACTCCACAACCCCCCTGGGCAGCCTGGGCCAGGCTCTGCCACCCTCACCCCAACAAGTTGCTTCTCCTCTTTCACTGGAACCTCCTGTGTTCCAGTTTGCACCCATTGCCCCTTGTCCTGTCCCTGGTTGTCACCAGAAGAGCCTGGCTCCATCCTCCTGACACTCCCCCTTTCCATCTTGATCCCCATGAATGAGTCCCCCCTCAGTCTCCTCTTGTCCAGCTCCAGAGCCCCAGCTCCCTCAGCCTTTCCTCACACGGGAGATGCTCCACTCCCTGCAGCATCTTGGTGGCTGCGCTGGACTCTCTCCAGCAGTTCCCTGTCCTGCTGGAACTGAGGGGCCACAGCTGGACACAAGATTCCAGGTGTGGTCTCCCCAGGGCAGAGCAGAGGGGCAGGAGAACCTCTCTGACCTACTGACCACCCCCTTCTAACCCCCCCCAGGTCCCATTGGCTTCCTGGCCACAAGGGCCCAGTGCTGGCTCATGGTCACCCTGCTGTCCCCAGGACCCCCAGCTCCCTTTCCCCTACACTGCTCCATGAGGTCCATGTTTTTTGGAGGGAAGATTCACATTATTCTGCTCTTCTCTACAAAGTCTGTGGTTATTTGGGGGAAAATTTGCAATATTGTGGTCTTTGCCTCGAGGCTTCAGGCTTCTCAGACACCAAGTGGATAAATGCACTGAGCCCAAGTGCTGCCGGCATGGGATGAGTGTCGACCACTCTCACTGTTTTGTGCAAATACACTAAGTTTTTAATTCTTTTTACTTTGCACTAGTATGGATGTCCCACGATTTGAGTATTAATTAGGACACCCCAAATCCTGCGCCTCGGGAAGGCGTTGGGCTCCTTGCGGCGCGAAGGATTTCGTATTTATGGGATTAAAACGATGCTTTTCATCTTTTTTTTATCCCAACAGCAAAATAGTGGGAGGCGAAATTATCCGCTCCTGAGTGACCTCGCGGATTAAAACCTTCGGTGTCCGGTGTCCAAGATCCGAGCAGCCGCGTCCCCGGGGGAAAACTCCCCCAGAAACAGCCGCAGAAAAGCAGAATTCAGCACCACGACGGTCGAGACATCTCGGTGGGAAGCTAAAAATGTAAGAGGTTGATATTTTGGGATAAAAAAAGCGGAAAAAAAATAAACCCTGCTTAGCATCTATTGTTCACGCCAGGAGGGAACCTACCTCTAGCGTGAGGCAATTTATTGCAGAACTGGAGCTTTTGGGGTGAATTTATGCCCAGAAGGTGGCAGTCCGGAGGCCGATTTAATCGCCAAATATTGTACAACTTGCTAAAATCAAGTCGTTCGGTGAGGTTTTATGGGCGTCGATTCGTTTGGTGAGTAAGACTTATGGCCAAATGTCAAAAAAAATGAATAAAAAGGCATAAAAGTCAGAGACAACTGTTGCCAATATGTCCATTTAGCTGCAGGCGTTCCTGACCACGGGCATCCAGACAGCGCCAGGAATGGGCAGCGTCGCCAAACTCTGCCCGACCCTTGCGCATCAGCCCAAGACAATGACCAAATCTTGGGCCAAAAGGGAATTTGGGTGGGTTGGGGCCAAAAGAGCAGGAATCAGAGGCAACTCTTTGCAGGGAGGTAAGAAACAGCCAGCAATAAACCCCATAAAAGCGCTTTAATTTCCGGAAGCGGCAGCACTTTCAGTTTTGGCAGCGACCTGAGATCCTAAATTTCCTTATGAAATAATAGGATTTCAGCTATCGCTGAAATATTGCCATGACGTTACAAATGTATTTCTCGCGTCTACCTGAACAAGCTGCAGATTTACGAGCTGCTTTTTCTTCTTGCCGGCCATCTATTACCTCCTATTTCAAATTAAAATCATTAAAGACTAAGTTGAGAAGTTGATTTTTTATTTCAGTGTGGTCACTAAAACATTTAAAAAACTCCAAATATTGCAGACAGTTGACCACCCCCCCAGGTGGACACAACCTCCTCGACTAATAAAACAGTTGTAAAACCATATTGGACATTGAGCAGAATTTAATAAAGAAAAATAATCACATTGTTGGACTCCACGCCAGCGTTTTCAGTGGATAATGTCCATGTTGGCTTTGTAAGGTGCAACTCTTGTTTCCAAATCAATGGAAAACGGGATGATTTTTCTTCTTCTGGCTCATTCAGCAGCTCCTCCCCCACAGCAAAACACACAACTGATAATGGAGGATTCAACGTGAGAAATCCAAAAATCAGCTTTTCGGGCTTTGCTTTTTCTCTTCCCAAAGATTTAAAGTGATTGGAGACACTTGAGGATGTTTTTTCCAGTCACAAGAAGGTATTTTTCTATATTAAGGGAAGACCACGTTTTCTAAAAGTTTGGGTTATATATATATATATGTATATGGAAGATTTGCAATGACGCCGCACTGGTTTTGCTCCCTCTCCAAGTTTTTTATGGCGCCGTCTTCACGGCGGGCTCGTCCGCGCCGAAGTCGATGATATATTCTTTCATTATATGCATCTATCGAAGGGAAAATGAAGAAATATAGCGGAGAGGGACGGGAGAGGCACCTCGGGAGGACGATCCATCTTGCTCTCAAGTGCCGGCGACGACACGTTCACCCTTGGCGGGTGACGCCGAATCTTCACCGGCCATAAAGTGAATAACAGAACATCCTTGAAAGTCTCATTTCTACCTGCCAAGCTTCACCCTTTTTGCTTGTTTAGACCATCATGAAAAAAAACACTCGATGCTATTATTAAATGGTCAAAAATAGAGAAAAAATCCTGTTTTTCATAGACATTCTGGGTCACTTCTCACATTTGAGTGATGCCTCATCTGAGGATGTGATTGCGCTAGAAACACCATTGGGTCACCCAATATTTGTTATTTTTAGGAATATTTGGTAGCCAGATTTCCTCTCTGCAGACCCAGGTGGGTTTTGCACTGGGGGAATCCTCCACTCTTGGCCAAGATGCTCGTTCCCCACACACCGACCTTGATTTGTGCCCCGTTATCAAGTGATTTCCCAATAAAAAAAGGACGAAACGAGTCTGCGCTTCTGCTCCAACCCCGGGCTAAAGCAGCTGGAGATCTGATATTTCTGCAGGATAAACCCTGGACTAGAGCAAAAGCCTTTGCTATTTTTCTCCTTAAAAAGCTCTTGGTTGCGATAAAAGGGAGAAGGAAACTCTGCGCCAAACGACGCCAAAAAACTCTCGCCAAGCGCCCGTTCGGTCCATCGCCGCATGGGACATCTCTCCTGGGTGCTTTTTTTGCACTTATTTCTTTAATACTTGCATTTATCTCTTTAATATTTGCAAATCCTCCACGCAAATCCAGCTCCACGGAAGGGGGGAGCTGCTACAGGGATTTTCGGATGAGAACAATTACCGCTCAGTATTTCTCTCCTCTCCGCCGATACCCATCCCTAAAGGGCTCCAGGGATATCTCTGCAACATAAACACACGAATAAAACCTGCGAGCGCCAGGCAGAGCTTTAGTAGACAAGGTTAATGTACCTTGAACGGCAGCATTAAACAACTATGTTCTTTTTTTTAAGTGGAGAGCTGAGATACCTACCTACATTTTAAAGCCGTGTTTTTCTAGAGGAAGACCATTAAAGCACCTTCCAAAACAAACCGACACGGGGAAACATCAAAGAAGCTTCTTCAAAGCAACCTGAAAATACTTGTATTTTGTGCCATCCAGTCCCCAGCCCAGCAAAAGTTCCCTCAAGAGCAAACGGTGAATTTTTTCGGAGGGCAAACTGTGAAGCTTTGAAGTGAATCACAGCCCAAGAGCCCCAGAAAAGCACAAACTTCTTGCCAGACGTGGATTGTCCAGGAAAAGTCGCCGATTGCCTTGAGAGCGATTGCGAAAAATAAGGAGAGGATTAATTTTCCGACAGTTCTTGGCTGCGAGCAATGAACTGCGAATAATTTCCGATGAACGTATTTCAAACCTTGCCTTGCGCGCTTCGTTTTCCATCATAACGCGCTAATCCGGTGAGAGGGGGATTGCTGAGCACCCACATTTCCATGATGCAAACACCAAATCTCGGTCCTGCAATGGGAAGGTCCCAACTCAAATGTCCCAGCCAGGGGCTTCGTGCAGGACGAAGAAGATGACGGTGAATAAATTTTGGACAACAAATTTTGGAGAGATGGGCTGGAAGAAGCTGGAAGAAGCAGCTTAAATTATGGCCAATGAACGAGGTGCTGGGAAAATGGGAGATTTGTCGCTTTTGCACCTTTTCTGTGCCACCGGCAAATGCAACATCGAAGTTGTTGCTTCAAGGGCGGGCAGATGAGAAGGAACACGCTCAAATAAAGTCCCGCTCAGCAAAAATTTGACCATCAGTGACATTTTTCACCGCAAATTGACAACTGCAGAGCTTCAGCAATTTTTGGCCAGCACAAAATTGCAAAATCCACCCCTAACCTCCCCATAGTCAAATGCCAACGATTCCAGCAAAGACCCCACCGCAAACCACGTGAGCACATCACGAGATGGATGGATGATGGCAGAGCGGTGGACGTGATCCACCTTGACTTGAGTGAGGCATTGACACAGTCTGCACAGCATCCTCACAGCTGAACTGAGGGAGTGCGGGCTGGATGAGCGGGGAGTGAGGTGACTGCGAACTGGCTGAAGGGAAGAAGCCAGAGAGTCGTGGGCAATGGGCAGAGTCAGTTGATCCTGTATCCAGTGCAGAGCCTCAGGGGGCAGTGCTGGGGCCGCTGTTATTCAATATATTCATCAGTGATTTGGACGAGGGAACAGAGTGACTGTCAGCAAGTTTGCTGGTGACACCAAGCTGGGAGGAGTGGGTGACACTGGAAGCTGTGCTGCCATCAGAGACCTGGACAGGCTGGAGAGCTGGGCGGGGAAACATTTAATGAAATATAACAAGGGCAAGTGTAGAGTCTTGAATCTGGGCAGGAACAACCCCAGGTTCAGTGTAAGTTGGGGAATGAGCTATTAGAGAGCAGCGTAGGGGAAAGGGACCTGGGGGTCCTGGGGACAGCAGGGTGACCATGAGCCAGCACTGGGCCCTTGTGGCCAGGAAGCCAATGGGACCTGGGGGGGGTTAGAAGGGGGTGGTCAGTAGGTCAGAGAGGTTCTCCTGCCCCTCTGCTCTGCCCTGGGGAGACCACACCTGGAATCTTGTGTCCAGCTGTGGCCCCTCAGTTCCAGCAGGACAGGGAACTGCTGGAGAGAGTCCAGCGCAGCCACCAAGATGCTGCAGGGAGTGGAGCATCTCCCGGGTGAGGAAAGGCTGAGGGAGCTGGGGCTCTGGAGCTGGACAAGAGGAGACTGAGGGGGGACTCATTCCTGGGGATCAAGATGGAAAGGGGGAGTGTCAGGAGGATGGAGCCAGGCTCTTCTGGTGACAACCAGTGACAGGACAAGGGGCAATGGGTGCAAACTGGAACACAGGAGGTTCCAGTGAAAGAGGAGAAGCAACTTGTTGGGGTGAGGGTGGCAGAGCCTGGCCCAGGCTGCCCAGGGGGTTGTGGAGTCTCCTTCTGTGCAGACATTCCAACCCGCCTGGACACCTTCCTGTGTAACCTCATCTGGGTGTTCCTGCTCCATGGGGGGATTGACCTGGATGAGCTTTCCAGGGCCCTTCAACCCCTGACACTCTGTTATTCTGTGATTCTGTGACTTTTTGCAGCCCACAAACACCCCAGGATCAATACCGACATTTTTAATAATGCCTTTTTGCGGTGTTTATTTCGCACATCAAAACCCACCGACTTCACGCAAATCTCCCAGCGCCTCCATGAGTAACTGCGCTGAGTGAACACATACGGCAATCTGATTTTTCTTGCAGAAATTGGGCTAAAACCAGCAGAACCAAAGATTTCCCCACCCGTGGGAAAGCCCCGAAAACAGAGCAATGCCACCGCGCACCTAATAAAACCCTCTCCTCCCTTAAATCTGCCTCGTTTCTTCCAATAATCTGCTAACACACTCGCAAATTTTCCCTTTGGGAGAGGGAACGAAATCCCTGCGGAGCCGCCGTTCTCCTCTTTCCCATATGGCAGATAAATCAGAGCTCCCGACTCGCCGCGTTTCCGCTTCAAATTCCCCTCTACGGCTCCTCCCGCGCGGAAACGGGGCTGAATTTCCTTTTCAAATGCAAGATACCCACCGAGAAATTACTCTACTAACCAGAAAATAAGAAGAATCCGGTTTTCCTCGAGTCTCGCCACCATCGGCGGACCTGTCCCCATCCAACGCTGAGCCAAGACACCAACGATTGCGCCAGGAGCTTCTCCATTAATTGCCTCCATTTAAACATCTTTCATTTGCCCATTTGAACGCAATTTTTTTGCCATTTTTCCAGCCTTGCTGACACAAGAGAGGTTGGAGCCACAACGCGGTGATTTATACAAGCTCCAGCTAGCTAAGGAGCTACAAATACTTCTGAACTCCTTTAATTATGCTTAATTACACTGTCTTCTCCATTTACTCCGAATGGTAGACTCTGAACTCAGTGCAATGTGGAAAATGAGGACAAGAAAGGACTGGGAAGTGTTTATGGTGTGAGACAAACCTACTAAATCATTTTTGTGACTTTTTTTGCACGGTGACACAAGGTACGATGAAGGTGCAACACTGTGAATGTCCCGGAAAACAGAGGGAGCCACGTACAAGGTGGAAAAGGCCACGGAAAACCAAGTTATTTCTCAGGAGAGGGAATTTCTGTCATTAACCGCTTAGAACAAGGCCAACCTTTGGTGGACACTCATCATCACGTCTTTCTGGGCCTTTAGTGGGACTCATCCGGCACAGTTTGGGTTCGGTCCTACAAAAATACTGATGGGCCAAAGGGAATGAAGGAGATTCTCCCCAGAAAAGGGTCCTTGTGGTGACCCCGCGCTCCCACAAACCCACCCGAGATATGATTTCCAGGTGAGCTGAACCTGCAGCTTTCTGGCGAAACCAGACTAATGAAATCCAGCCACTTCATCACATCCTTAATCCTGGTTTTATTCAGTCGAGGGAAGGACAGCGGCAAGAATCGGGGCTGAAAGGGCAGCCCGGGGAAAATAATCCTGCCGGTATTGGCTGCTGGTTATTAAAAGGGACTTTCAGAGGAGGTGAGACTCAAAGAAAAGACTCAAAAACCAAATGAAACCTTCAGGTTTTCCCCTGAGATGCCCCCACTCTAAAAATCACCGGTTTAGGAAGAAATCACGCACATTTTTCTGGGTATTTGCACAAATTAAAGGAGGCACCTCCCTTTTTGTGACCGGAGATTTCTCTCCAGGGGGATAAAGCTGCAGCCACCAGGGTTTTATTTGCTTTGTCACCTGCGGGTTTGGCACAGATCGAGCACATTTGTCACTCCGTCAAGCCCTAATTTTAGCGCTCGGGGTTGACCGAAGGACTGTGAGACCCTCGGATTCATGTACGTCTTATTTTAAGCGCCGCGTTGCCGTTATTTTTAGCCGGCGACCGTTTCTCCACATCCTACTGCTGTGCCAAAATTCTGCAGAGATAACAGCCCGTATTTCAGGGTATTTGTACAAAAATATATCCGTGTTTTCCTCCAGGCCGGTCGCAGCCTGTCGGGCTCATAACAACACGTTTGCGACACTTGAGCTTTAAATCAGGATTCCCTGCACAGCCTGATTTCCAAAACACAAAGCAAAATACAGCAAAAAGCTCTGATTTCCCTGCTAAACGCTCGTTGAGTTTAAAAAGGGGTGAACGAAGTTAGCGTCCTGGTTTTGTTAAAAACAAGACCGGTTCTCTTTTAGTGGTTTTTCTTTCAGCTCATTTCTTTAGGTGGCTGTACTTTTCTGAGTTTTAGCTACATATTTTTCCTCGGATGCTGCACTGGGTGCTGATAAGAGACCGATGGAATGCTGAAAAGCTCGTGTTTAGATTTATTACTATGGCAGCCAAGAAAGACTGATAAGTTTTCCCACATTCCACTGTGACAGGGGCGTGTTTGAGGAGGGGTGGATGGAATAGGTGACTAGAACTGACCAACAGAAGTATTCCACCCCATAATCGTCATACCCCCTATATAAGAGGGTGACGACGAGGGCCATGCTCTCTTCGACCATGAGGCATCTAGAGAGGACACTGTCTGTCTGTCTGCCTGTGATCCACAGCCCTCAGGCCCCGCATCCTGCAAATAGGTTCTGGTTTGCTGTGCAGTCCCGCCCGTGACTTCCGGGGCCTGAGCTGCAGATGCTGGAGCCGCCAGCTCCGCACACCCAGCTCTCCAGGTTCCAGTGTAAGCTGGGGAATGACCTATTAGAGAGCAGCGTAGGGGAAAGGGACCTGGGGTCCTGGGGACAGCAGGGTGACCATGAGCCAGCACTGGGCCCTTGTGGCCAGGAAGCCAATGGGACCTGGGGTGGGTTAGAAGGGGGTGGTCAGTAGGTCAGAGAGGTTCTCCTGCCCCTCTGCTCTGCCCTGGGGAGACCACACCTGGAATCTTGTGTCCAGCTGTGGCCCCTCAGTTCCAGCAGGACAGGGAACTGCTGGAGAGAGTCCAGCGCAGCCACCAAGATGCTGCAGGGAGTGGAGCATCTCCCGTGTGAGGAAAGGCTGAGGGAGCTGGGGCTCTGGAGCTGGACAAGAGGAGACTGAGGGGGGACTCATTGCTGGGGATCAAGATGGAAAGGGGGAGTGTCAGGAGGATGGAGCCAGGCTCTTCTGGTGACAACCAGTGACAGGACAAGGGGCAATGGGTGCAAACTGGAACACAGGAGGTTCCACTGAAAGAGGAGAAGAAACTTGTTGGGGTGAGGGTGGCAGAGCCTGGCCCAGGCTGCCCAGGGGGTTGTGGAGTCTCCTTCTGTGCAGACATTCCAACCCGCCTGGACACCTTCCTGTGTAACCTCAGCTGGGTGTTCCTGCTCCATGGGGGATTGACCTGGATGAGCTTTCCAGGGCCCTTCAACCCCTGACATTCTGGGATTCTGTGATTCCTGCTGCTGGGGTGACACCAACTCCACATCGAGCACTTGAGATTGGTTTTGTATATTTTGTATATATATTTTCTATTTATTAGTAGTATTAGTAAAACTCATTAAAACTCTCCAACTTGAAGTCTAAGTCTCTCTTTCTTTCCCCTTATCTTTCTTATCATCCTTCCAATCTAAACGAAGGGGTGGAGGGAGGTAAAGGGGATAACAGGGAGCATCTGCCACGGTTTATTGCCACCTTGCCTTAAACCCTGACAGTTAGGCATAGCCAAAAAGAGCAGAAATCCCCCCAAATAAAGCACCGCCAAGGTTATGACTCACCACATCTCACTCAATTAATAAACAGAATTGCCCATTTAATAAACATAATTGCCCGATGAATACAAAGTGAAGCATTCTTACCGTTTGGGGAGCGCTCAGGGAGCCGCTGCCCGGCAAACGTCCGCCTGACGCCCCAAAAATGAGATTCTCTGGGTGGGGATCACGACCTGGGAAAGTAAAGGGTGAAATATTTCAATATGGGAAGGAAATGACGGAAGGAGAAGGGGAAATATTAAGCTCTTTGCACTAGGGAAGGTTTTTTGGCCATGTCGGCAAAGCCACGGTGGGTACGTCCGCTCTGAACGCACTATTTTTTGGAGGATAGGGGGAAAAATAGGAGGAATAGGTGGGAACATCCCCTTGGGGGTCAAAGAGTTTGATCAGACCTCCAGGGTTTTGCACAGGAAGGTTTGAAAATCTCCAAGCAAGGACAAAAAGTAAATCGGATGTTTTAAAGTTCGAACCAAGACGTGTCCGGAAAACGACGTGGCGTTCGCTGCCGGTCTGGCCGTGATGGACGAAGGGAAACGCCGTCCCGTCCCGTCCTTTTCGGCAAATCCCTGGCACAGGGTCTCACTGCGGGTTGGCGGTACAATCCGGGGCTGAAAAGGAGCAAAAAAGGGGGATAAGGAATGAAACAGCATCGCCGGCAGCCGTGGCCCCGTGTCGCACCAGCGGTCACCGTCCCCATGGTTCATTATAACCTTCACTTGAGTGTAAATGCGCTTTGAAAGTGGGGAAGGGCCATGAATTCAAAACCAGGCGAGCTCCCGGTCATTAGTTAATACGGAAAAGTCCACGCGGGTGTTGGAGACGATGCCGCATCTCCCAAGGATGTGGGTTTATGGAGGATTTTGAGACACATCTGGTGGAAAAACAAAGACGGGCTGAGCACGAACCAGCACGTGGGGGTGGGTTGGGTGTGAATGCAAAACAAAGGGGTAAAAGAGAGAAAATGCCCCGGTTCTCTGAATATACACCAGCTCTAGCAACCCCTCGTCTCCAATATATGTCTGATAAATATCGCTCGATATACATCCCCTCTAGGTGATATACATCCCCTCTAGGTGATATACATCCCCTCTAGGTGATAAATATCACCCGAGATCTCCGATATATGTCTGATATATCCGCCTGGATATATATTATCCAGTAGAGAGCTGCTCAGATCTCAAATATGTGTCTGATATATGTCCCTTGACACAAAGAATCTCCGCAGAGCTCCTCAGATCTCTGATATAGATCTGATATACATCCCTTGATACCCATCGCCTCTAGAGAGCTCCTCACATCGTCACATATATCCAATATATTGACCTTGATATGTATCACCTGGCACAGAGCTCCTCAGATTGCTGATACATGTCACCTCTCTCTCTCTATGTATATATATATATATGTATACAGGCCTTGATCTATTCATCTGCTCAGATTGGAATATACATCTAAAATATGCACCTGAGGCCGCACAGGACATGCACAAGAAGCATCTTCCGTGGTTTTAATTCCACCCCAAAGCCCATGCGACACCAACGCTGACGCTTTTGTGCCCTCACAGCCCGGAACCATCAGCCCAACTGGGAATACAGGTCCAAAAGTGGCGTTTTTGGAAACCTGGCTGTCACCGAGGCCGTTGCCCAATGCGATACAGGGGGATTTGGGGGCAAAACAGCACAGAAACCCGCAAACCTGGAAAATCTGGTGAAAGGGGCAAGAAGTCAAGATTCCCCTTGACTTCTCAAGCAAATGTGGGTCCCGCTGAGAGGTTGAGAGGCCAAATCTGGGTTCTGCCAAATCACAGAATCACAGACTGGACTGGGTTGGAAAAGCCCTCAGAGATCACCCAGTCCAACCCTTGGTCCAGCTCCAGCCCATTGACTAGATCATGGCACTAAGTGCCATGGCCAATCTCAGTTTACAAACCTCCAGGGCCGGTGAGTCCAGCACCTCCCTGGGCAGCCATTCCAATCCTGACCACTCTCTCTGCACAGAATTGCTTTCTAATCTCCAGCCTCAATTTCCCCTGGCAGAGTTGAAGCCCATGGCCCCTTGTCCTATTGCTGATGCCTGGGAGAAGAGCCCAATCCCCCCCTGGCTAGAACTGCCCTTCAGGTGGTTCTAGAGAGTGCTGAGCTCAGCTCTAAGCCTCCTCTTCTCCAGACTGAACAAGCCCAGCTCCCTCAGCCTCTCCCCATAGGGCTTGTGTTCCAGTCCCTTCCCCAGTCTTGTTGCTCTTCTCTGGACTCGCTCCAGCACTTCAATCTCTTTCCTGCCCGGAGGGGCCCAGAACTGAACACAACACTCCAGGTGTGGCCTCCCCAATGCAGAGCACAGGGGAAGGGTCACTGCCCTTGTCCTGCTGACCACGCTGGTTTGGACACAGAAATGCTCAGAAGGGTCTTGAGTCCAAAACTCTTCCGCTGCAACAGCAGCTGAAATATCATTAAAGGTATTTATGATCAGGAATAAAAAACCCTATGGGCTCATGTCATGGAGGAACTGATGCCAGATCCACACCGAGAACCCGGGACTTGATTTGTGTTGGATTTGGCCGGACAACGTGATGAAAAACTTGTGTTTTCGCAGCAAATCTTCTGTCAAGACTTCATTCCGTCTCGTGGGAGACTTCGGTAATTTCGGCTCATCGTGTGAGCAAAACGTGGGGAGAGGAGGAAGAGGAGCAGGTAAGGAGCTCTGGGAGAGCGATTTTCATCCTTGCAGGTGATCGGGGCCACGAACTTTAGGACAGAAATAGAGGTTTGCGCGCCTTCCGCACCAAAGATGCCACTTCGTCCCTATCACAAAAAGCACCAAGAGCCGACCCCACCGGGGACATCTCCCCAAATACTCTTGCAGAGGGTTTTTTTGAGCCAGAACGCACTTTTTAGAGACTTCAAAAGGCGTCCTTTGAAGTGGAGCGGAGGCCTTTGAAGTCTTCCCGATGCGAACGGGAGCGGAGGAGACGCCTCCTCCGAGATGCTCGACCGCGGGCGACACGAAACACGGGGCGTCCCAGGGAGGGTCGTCAAGGAGACGTGGTTAACGAGAAACCGTCAGTTCCCCCAAAATACCCTAATGAACCCCCAGAATGCCCTAACGAATCCCACAAAACGCCCTAAATCCTCATCTACTTGACCTGCAAAACACCCAACGGCGGAGACGGGAACCAGCGTCCTGGGACGTCGGAAAAAGCCAAGGGCACCCCCGTTAATCAAGATTTAATTAAGTGTAAGGGAATGCTAATAAAGCTGACATTTAGCCAAAGAAATCCAAGATTTTTGCAAAGAAAGTCTTGGATTTTACAGCAAGGCGGCTTTTCCTGGCGTTTCCAAGGTGAGCAGATCGCGATGCTTCCACCCTCGTCGTATCGATGCCGTTTAATTGCGACTATCATTTTTTAATAAATTTAATGCCAGCTCCTCTGACTTAAGTGGATCAAACGAACGGTGAAATCCCTACTAACGCCGCTGGGGTTTGCTGGATTATTTGTACACCCCACATTACGCTCAGGAGCAAGTTGTGCTGGCACCAAACTACACACCCCCGGAGAAAACCAAAGAAAAATGCACGAAAATAGAACAAATCAGAGCTCAAATTTCAGTTTAACTCCTTCAGGAGCGCCAAGGGGTGACTGTGACTTTGGTAACACCCGCTGGCGTCAGCAATGAGGACGATTGGGATGAAAACCTCGGATTTTGGGGGGTTTTCTCCCCAGTTTTTGTAGCATCTCCAGCCTCTGAGCAAGGGTCGGAGCTGGATTTTGGGGATGCTCAAAGGTGCAAAGAGCAAAATGGGATTTTCACCCTTCCGCATCCCCAGTTTAAACTTCACTCCGAGAGGGGGAAAAGATTTAAGATGTGCCCACACACCCTGAAATTTCCATATTTATCCATCCATAAATAATGGAACGTCCGAGCGCTGGTGGAAGCGGCACCACGCGGTTGGGCCTCGGGCAGGACGGGGGAAATTCGGTACCCGCGAGGTCTGGAGCGGTGGGATTAATAACACATCCATTTTAATGGAGGATGGGTTGTGGGTTGGTGTTTTTATCCTTTTCTTCCCTTTTTTTTTCTGCTGCACAAACAGCAAAGTGAATGTTTGAGCATCTCGGCAGGGGGTTAATGAGGACTCTGATTAGTTATTCAGATTTGTGCTGCCTCGGATGGGGGAAGAACAGGAGAGGGTTTGCAGAAAACGCTCTTAAAGACGAGGCGCTTGGTTTCACGGCTCAGGATTCGGGGGCTCGTGCCACAGGGATCCCCCAAACCAAAGCCCTAGTGCCAGTTTTGGGGTGGAAAATCACCTTTTTCTGTCATTTTGGGGAGGTGCGGGATGCGAAAAGCGGCTGCGTGTTGGGCCACGCTGGTTCCTCTAAGGGCTCGAGGGGAACAAGTTGGGTTTGTGGGGTTTTTTGCGTGTGCAAATCAATTTATTGTCCTATTTGTGTGTGATTATGATCAGAGGTAGATTGCAAAATATGATAGATGAATAGTTGCAAGGACGCACGGCTGCACGGATGGAAGGAAGGACAGACGGACAATCCCGTACGACATCGATGGGCGGCAAGAAATGCAACATCTTCCACAGTTGCATAATTTACACATCATGCCATAAAATTCTAATAAAACCCTTGACGTCCTCACACAAAAACAAGGAGCTCAACTCTTTGCTCCTTGGCCCAAAAATATTTGATGAACGTCGGCGCTTTATTTCAATTGGGTCTAGAGACCTGGTTGCCTCTTGCTTTGAGCATCACTCAACGCTCAACAGGGTTTTTGGGGGGCTAAACTCCCCGGTATTGGTGTCAGAATCCCAAAATAAAGACAAACTGGAATCCTCCATCTGATTTTGGGCTCTCCAGCCCAAACAGGCTCTTTTCCGCCTCCACGTGCGTCGTCTCTGATTTTTAAATGGCGCCTTAATTGTTCGGAATTAACAGCTCCAGCTGGAGGAGCAAACAAGCAATTTGCAGCCTTAAGATAACGCCCAACTTATCTCAAGTGATTTAAGTTGGGTTTCTTGTTGGTTTGGGGTTTTTTTTTGAAGGGGAAATCTCGCCGTTCTGTTTGCAAACGAATCGCTCAGACCTGGGCTAAAATCACATCGGGAGGAGCCAGGATGGTAAGACAACAAAATGAAGTAAGAAATCACTTCAGTTGCCATTTAATTCAGCTTAATTTCAGATGGGGAAATATAATCCGGACCCAAGGATTGCAGTAGGGCTCATAAATATTTTCTCCTTAATACACTTTAAAAAATTATATTTACAATTTGTTTCAAGATATTTCCAGCTTTATCCCTTTGCTCGCTCTCATCTTTTTTCCTTTTCTCTTTTCATTTGCTGCTACATAGAGGAGATGAGAACAAAAACCAACAACTATTTGTTTACAACTCTGGATCTTCAACATGGGTATTGTTTTTTTTAAATGGGCATTTTCACCACTTTAAATCCTTTCTAATCTCACCCAAGAAGCAAAGTCCCCCCTCATCTCCCCACCCCGTCATGCCAGGTTTCAAGAGTAACAAATGGCGCTGGTGGCAAAAAGGACTCGACGTTATTTCTCCCCCGAGAATGAATTAACGGCTTTAGAAAAGGTTTTTGTGATTAGGAATAAGTGTCCGGCACCAGATTGAGCGGAAACTCCTCTTGTCACCCCAGCCAAGGTTGAGTCGGGAGTCAACGTCCGTTGACCCCCAACGTCTTTCCGAGAGCGTCAAGGTTGGTCCCATTGGGTGACGGGTGTTGTCGGTGGAGTCGTGGCCCCCACCGGCGTCTTCTGCTGAAGTCGCACCAGTTCGTCTCCATTTTACAGGGAAAAAGGGGGTTAATTGTTCCCGAAGACACCAAGAAGGCATCGAAACGCAATGACGCGTCCTCCTCCACCCTCCACCATCCAGACCCAACCTTGAAGGTCACGGACAACGCTGCTGGGACGTGGGAGCCTTGGAACCTGGACCCCCCGGGGACAACAACCACGTACCAAGTGCCAGGAGATGCGATAAATCACTCGGGCGCCTTCCCCGGGCACCGTGGCCCTCGCTAAAACCCCAAATGGGAGGGAGGCAGCTCGACACCGCGCGATTCCCTGCGCACCGTTAGGCAGATTAATCCTTCTTGATGGAGAATTACAATTAGGGCTCCGTCGTAAGGAGAGATCAGCAATCAGATACCTTATCAAATGCCACCTCAATTATTCAAATAATCCCCGGCGCTTCGATTTGGGTGTTGTTGAGGGAAAAGGGTCCGATTAATGCGCTGCCACTTCCCCAGCACGTCCCACACCCTCAACTTCACGTCTGATTACGGAATTTGCATTCAATTTAATTTTTTCTTTTCCAGCTGGAGTAAATGAATAATCCGAGTACCTACCCCAGCCTTAATTACATTTGTTAAATTAAAAACCTGGGATGTGAGACATTGAAATGCGTGCAGCTCCGCGGCCAAACCCGCACGTTCAACCTGCCGCCTCCTGCTCCAATTTCTTTCCCTTCCCCGCAGCCGAGCATCAAAGAAATAGCGGCGAGAAAACAAAAACTCTTTCTAAACACCGAAACAATAGATGATCTTTTGACATTTCCAGCGCTGTTTGCAGGGGAACGAGATAAAACGTAATAAATTCAGATAGTTCTCTGTGTTTCTTGGCTCCAGCAGCTCGAATTTCCATCTCTTTATGCAGGAGTCCTGGGGAGCAGAAATCCTTGATAATACCAAACAATTCGACACTTTATTTTCTCTTTACTCGGCACCGCGCAAAACGGCGGCTTCAAGCTGCCGGCTGCTGGGAGCAAAACCAGATGCCGCGTCCTTTTTCCATATGGGAACAGAAATTGGCCCCTCGGTCGCAGCCCCCCCGGCCCTGGGGTTGCGATCGGCACGCGGCAAAACCTCTTCCCGACAGCAAAATACCGATATTGCAATGGTTTAATTGTAAATTACTCCAGGTTCAGGTCGTCAGTACCATCAGCCTCGAAATAAAACAGGGAAGATTTGCCCCCCGGGCTGCCAGATTTCTTAATTTTTCCATGCAAAGGTAAACAGGGAGGTGGAAATAAAACTGCGGAACTTGGTAAATCCCTCTTCTTTGGGAGAAGATGAAACTGAAAAGGTTGGAATTAATAGGTGGACTCAAGGCATTGGAAAGAAAAGCGTCCAAATAATTAAAGAGCAATTAGACGTAAACGGAAGATAAAGCATTTCCAGCTCTGGTCACTTTTAGGAGCAATACTCCATATATTGCATGACGGGAAGGGTCAAAGGAATGTATTTGGGTGTTAATCTTGATATCGGCAATAATGAAAACGTTGAGGGAAGTCTGTTCTTAAACCGAATTAAATAACCGACATGTGAGTGAGCGCAACCATAATAATCCCCCAGGCTGGGCCTTGCAAGACGGGTAATAAAACGTGGCTAAAAATATTCCGGGAAGCCGCACTCGGGTAAAGTGAGACAGGTGAGAGCGGAGCTGAAAATAGCTTTTCCTTCTGCTCTCAGCATGTTCCCGGCTCTGGAGACATTTCTGCACCGCGGGGAAGCTGGATTTGAACTCCCCACCCCCAAAAGTCCCCCGGGCGGGGGTTTAACAGAGCGCGACCCTCCGGCCATCGGATAAAACACCGATGCGGTTTGAGGGACATCGCGGTTCCTCAGCCTTTCTCCGGCTTTGTTTTGAGTTAACGGTTCCGGTGCCGGAGGAGAAAACATCATGTTTTAACAATGAGGTCCCCGGTGAGGTGGTTTAAAAATTAATTAGCGCCATGCAATGTCTTAACGATGAACAGTAATTTTAGATTTTGGATCTGCTTCAGCACCTTCTACCCATCTACGGTCTTCCCAGCCAACTGGTACCCAAGAAATTGTTGCCAGTGTCTCCTGGAAATACCTGATTAGACGCCAAACATCCCAACCATGTGTTTTCTGTGGGGTTTTTAAATAACTTAAGGTCATGGTTGCGGAGCTGTGGCCAGAAAGGAGGAACCTGCTCTGCTCGTGGAGCAGTTCCCAGCATCCCAAAAGTGCCGGCATCCAAGGGCACGAGCTTGGGTAGAGCCCTCGTGGTTCCTGTGGAGAAGGGTGTGGAGAAGGTTGGGGTGTGGAGGAGGTTGTGGGTCCTGGCTTTGTTCAGGACAGAGGTTCTCCATGGGTGGAGATCCTTCATAGATGGAGATCCTCCAGCTATGAGGATGGAGAACCTTCGAGGATGGAGATCCCCCAACCCTGACAATGAAGAATCTTCAAGGATGGAGATCCCACAATTACAATGATGAAGAATCTCTGAGGATGGAGATCCCTCGTAACCAATGACATCAAACCCAAGGATTCAGATTCCCTTCAAAACCCCAGGAAAAAGATGTCCATAATCCAAAGATTCACTCAGCTCTGGAGGTGAAGATGCCCCAGCCTCATGGATGGAGCTCCACAAAACAGAAGGGTGAAGATCCTCCTAATACCAAGTGTGGGAATCCTGTCAACCACAAGGACGGGGATCTCACAACCCCACAACTGGAGATCTCCAAAACCCAAGGATGGAGACTCTCCAAAGTTTGAGGATGGAGATACTCCTAACACCAAGTACAGGGATCTGAGGATGTAGATCCCCAAAACCCACAACCCTGAGGATGGAGATTCCCCAGACTCCAAGGATGGAGATCCCCCAATGTAAGAATGGAGGCCTTCCAAGGAGAGAGACGTCCCCTCCAGCCACGAGGATGAAGATCTCCCCGAAACCCAAGGATGGAGACTCCCCAAAGCTCCAGGATGGAGATACTCCTACCTCCAAGTGCGGAGATTCCCCCAGCCCTGAGGATGTAGATACCCAAACCCCACTGCCCTGAGGATGGAGATTCCCCAAACTCCAAGGACAGAGATGCCTCAGCATAAGAATGGAGACCTTCCAAGGAGAGAGACATCCTCTCCAGCCACAAGGATGAAGATCTCCCCGAAACCCAAGGATGGAGATTCCCCAAAGCTCCAGGATGAAGATACTGCTAACCCCAAGTGCAGGGATCCCTCCAATCCTCAGGATGTACCCACAACCCTGATGGAGATTCCCCAAACACCAAGGATGGAGATCCCCCAACATGACAATGGAGACCTTCCAAGGTCCCCTCCAGCCATGAGGACTGAAGATCCCCCAAAACCCAAGGACGGAGATTCCCCAACACAAAAATGAAGGAGACATTCCCTCCAGCCACGAGCATGAAGATCCCCCCAAAACTCATGAATGGAATCCCCCAAAGGGCAATCGCCCCCTGGGACCTCCGTTCCTCACTCCACACCGCATGAGGCAGGACCTGGGGGCACCAACCTCGTCCCCCCCAAATCACAAGCCCAAACGAGCCACCATCCCGCTTCTTCAGGCAGTGAACGAGGCGGCGAGGCCCGAAGAGCCTCTTGACGTCGGCCGCCTTCAGGTGGCCGGCAAAAGCGAAGGGAATTTGCAGGGACATCTGGAATCGATCGGTTTTACGGCATGTTTCATATCACAGACAGGTACTTGGAGGCAGTTAAGCGGTAGCCGGGCGGCACGTCCCCCTGGGTGGGCTGCGGTTTGGGCTTTCAGCCCCGAGTCGCCCCGACATGACGAAGGGGCTGGGGAGATGGAGCTGACGTTTTCCAAACACAGTTCGGTGCCTCTGGGGGCAAATCCAGAAATAAATTCAAACCCCAAAGGCCAAAAGACAAAAAATAATAATAATAATAAAAGAGAAACCAACCGCCACGTTTAAGTGATGTTGATCCCCACATCGGGCTCTTAACGATCCCATCACAAATTGTAAATGGCTCCGATAAATTAAAGGGCTTAGCAGCTGCGAGGAAAGGCCCTTCTGAAGATTCATTTGTTCGGCGGAAAAGCAATTAGTCGGGAATTTTAAATCTTTTCCAGCAGCTCAACGCGGCCGCCCGGTCAGAGCCCACGTGTGGCTGCTCGCGTGGCCCCGGGACGCAGAAGGAAAAGTCCGAAAGCAGGGGGACACGGGCGCGTTCTCAGCTAACGAGGCTGCGCCTCCTCCCAGCAAACTTATTAAAAGCCTCGAGGGCTGAAAAGGGGAAGATTTGACCCAAAACCTCCCCAGGGTGAGGGAAAGGCAGCGAGCGGGTTGCGACTAAAAAATACAGTAAAGGGGGGGAGCCGGGAACGCGGGGAGGGCTCGGAGCAGGGCGAGAAGTTGGGGGTGCAGCCCTGGGTGCAGTGAGGCGCAGTGATTCGCCCCCGAAGAGAGGGAGCGGCGGTGATTTACCCCCAGAAGCAGTGAGCTGCAGTGATTTCACACCAGATGGACCGAGCTGCAGTGATTTATCCCCCAAAATAAGTGAACTGCAGTGATTTACCCCCCCGAAGCACTGAGCTGCAGTGATTTACCCTCAGAAGCACTGAGCTGCAGTGATTTACCCCCCAAAATAAGTGAACTGCAGTGATTTCACACCAGATGCACTGAGCTGCAGTGATTTACCCCCCAAAATAAGTGAACTGCAGTGATTTCACACCAGATGCACTGAGCTGCAGTGATTTACCCCCCCAAATAAATGAACTGCAGTGATTTACCCTCAGAAGTACTGAGCTGCAGTGATTTACCCCCCAAAATAAGTGAACTGCAGTGATTTACCCCCCTGAAGCACTGAGCTGCAGTGATTTACCCTCAGAAGCACTGAGCTGCAGTGATTTACCCCCCAAAATAAATGAACTGCAGTGATTTACCCCCCAAAATAAGTGAACTGCAGTGATTTACCCCCCTGAAGCACTGAGCTGCAGTGATTTACCCCCCAAAATAAATGAACTGCAGTGATTTACCCCCCAAAATAAGTGAACTGCAGTGATTTACCGCCCTGAAGCACTGAGCTGCAGTGATTTACCCCCCAAAATAAATGAACTGCAGTGATTTACCCTCAGAAGCACTGAGCTGCAGTGATTTACCCCCCAAAATAAGTGAACTGCAGTGATTTACCCCCAGAAGCACTGAACTGCAGTGATTTACCCCCAGAAGCACTGAGCTGCAGTGATTTACCCTCCAAAATAAGTGACCTGCAGTGATTTCACACCAGATGCACTGAGCTGCAGTGATTTACCCCCCAAAATAAATGAACTGCAGTGATTTAACCCCCAAAGCAGTGAACTGCAGTGATTTACCCCCCAAAATAAATGAACTGCAGTGATTTACCCACCAAAATAAGTGAACTGCAGTGATTTACCCACCAAAATAAGTGAACTGCAGTGATTTATCCAAGATGCAGTAAGCTGCACTGATTCAACCCCAGATGCACTGAGCCACAGTGATTTACCCCCCCAAAATAAGTGAACTCCAGTGATTCAACCCCAAAAGCAGTGAACGGCAGTGATTTACCCCGGATGCACTGAGCTGCAGTGATTTACTCCCAGACGCGACGAGGCGCAATGATTTGCCCCCCCCAAAGCAGTGAGCTGCAGTGATTTATCCAAGATGCAGTAAGCTGCACCGATTTAACCCCAGATGCCCTGAGCCACAGTGATTTACCCCCCCAAAATAAGTGAACTGCAGTGATTTACCCCCTTTTAGCTCACGCAAAATTGAGGCATTGGGGTTTTTTTTCACCTATTTTGCAGGCAGCAGCATCTCAAACCCCCTTTTAGGGAGAGTTCCGAGGTATAAAAGATGCAAAACACCCCTAAATTATTCACACTCTGATATTATTTCAATCGAAGGGATGAAGCGAAGGATTTGGTGATAAGAGCTGCGACCCTGGGATGTCTCCTGGTCTCTGTTTGGATGGAAAAGCCCTTCCTGGGGAGAAGGGAATGGGGGAGAAGGTAAAATAAAAGGGTTTTCCCCACCCAGAAAAGGGCATTTTTCAGGTTCATCCGACCAGAGCGACCCATTCGCGTTTGCCTTTCACGACACTCAAGTTTCCCCAAACTTTTTGAAGACTCGAGGAGCAAATTAAAGCAGGACATGGGATGAGAAATTGCAAAACACCCCGGCAAGAAGGGATAGAAACACCCGAAAATATGGTGAAAAATAAATAAGAAAGTCGAAAGTGATTTTACATTTCAAATACGGGAGGGGTTTGAAAAGGAAAAACACTGGAAGGTCTTTTTTTCCTCTATTTTTCCCTCTCTGTTTTGCTCCTTTCTGTCTCACTGAGTAACCAGGTGCTCCCCAGCTGGGATTTCCATTTCTCTGCCTCTTCCTCGGGGCAAAACCCCAACAATTCAGTGCACCATGAAAGTAGGACAGCAAGCCCCGCTCAATCCAAACTCAGCTTGATGCTCACTAATTACCCGCTAATAGTATTTATATGCTGCCGGCACGCTCGGAAATGCAGCTCCTAATAACCAGGGTCCGCATCAATATTAATGTTCCAGCTTGACTCTCGATACCCGGGGACCGACGGGAGACAAAGAAACATCACAGCGGAGTGAAAAGAGGGGAAGAAAATGAATCTTAAAAGTGTTTTCCTGTGTTTGGCAGGAAGGGAGAGCTTGAGATCAAATGAGGGGATTCCCCCCACGGCGTGTGGCGGCAGTAAACATGAATAGATGCTCTAAGTTTCCATCTCTGAAGCTTTGGGTTCAAGAAATGCCGCTCTTGGGGAGCATTTTTTGCCCAGCGACGCTTCAATCCTTACAGAAAAGGGAGCACGGCCCCATAGAATTCACCAATATTATATTGCGTGTGAATATCTGCAGAGACGCGGCCACGCGGGGCATGACGCTGGTCACAAACGTGCTCCGGAACACCATTAAAAACCTTGTTTCTTAATAGTTTCTACGCGGAGATACTCGGCACAGCAGGAGCATTTAGGCCGAGCTTAGACGGAGTTAATAAATGGTTAATAGCCCACAGGAAGGCTGGGATGGGTTTGAGCTGCATGTGCTTCATGCAGCTCGGTACGAGGTGTTATTACCGATGTCTGCGCTCCGCAAAAACATCACGGAGAAGTTCCATGAAAAATGCAGCTCCGGAAAATCCAACGTTTCCCGGGGAAAAATGGGTATTTTCAGGATTTTGCCCCTCAAAAGGAAAGATGGTGTTTGAGAGGAAGTGCAGATGCTGGGTTTAACCCTCAGAGTGTTGGATGTGTCAACCTGCATGGTTGACCCGTTAATTAATGTTGATCCATGCTTGTTAGTTATTAATATTCAATGCAAATGAACCGAAGTCATAAGTTCACACACAGCAACTCAATGTGTTCCCGGATCAGTGCCTTTCGGTGCTTCCATTTCTGTGGAAGTTGAGAATTTCCCCTATTTTTAGTCAAATACCAAGAGAGATAAAGGCAAACTCTGCTTCCCCAGAAAACTGTGGTCACAAAGCATTTCCTGACACAGATTTTTTGAGCAGTTATTAAACAATGGCAACAAGGAACATGTTGACCCTTCAGAGAAGACTCAACCCTATGTTGACGACTACAACGAGTAACACATTGACCCTCTACAGAAGATCCAACCCTGCGTTGATGACTACAACGGCAATGAGTAACACTTCGATCCTTCATAGAAGACCCAACCCTGCATTGATGACTATGAGTAACATATTGACCCTTTAGAGAAGACCCAGACCCATGTTGATGACTACGAGTAACGTGTTGACCTTTCAGAGAAGACCCAACACTGCACTAATGACTACAACAGCAACAAGAAACACATTGACCCTTCAGAGAAGACCCAACCCTATGTTGACGACTACAAGGAGTAACACGTTGACCCTTTACAGAAGATCCAACACTGCGTTGATGACTACAACGGCAATGAGTAACACTTTGATCCTTCAGACAAGACCCAACCCTGCACGACAACTACAACAGCGAATGATATGTTGAACCCTCAGAGTAGACCCAACCCTGTGTTGACAACTACAAGGAGTAAACTGTTGACCCTTCATAGAAGACCCAACCCTGCATTGATGACTATGAGTAACATATTGACCCTTTAGAGAAGACCCAGCCCCATGTTGACTACGAGTAATGTGTTGACCTTTCAGAGAAGACCCAACACTGCACTAATGACTACAACAGCAACAAGAAACACATTGACCCTTCAGAGAAGACCCAACCCCGTGTGATGACTACAGCGAGTAACACATTGACTCTTCAGAGAAGACCCAACCCTACATTGACGACTACAACAAGTAACACGTTGACTCTTCAGAGAGGACCCAAACCTGAGCTGATGACTACAACGGCAACAAGTAACATGTTGACCGTTCAGAGAAGACCCAACCCTACATTGACGACTACAACAAGTAACACATTGACTCTTCAGAGAGGACCCAAACCTGAGCTGATGACTACAACGGCAACAAGTAACATGTTGACCCTCCAGAGAAGACCCAACCCTGTGTGATGACTACAACAAGTAACTCATTGACCCTCCAGGGAAGACCCAACTCTACATTTACGACTACAATGACAAGTAACACGTTGACCCTTCAGAGAGGACCCAACCCTGCGCTGATGACTACAAGAAGTAACAGGTTGACCCTCCAGAGAAGACTCAACACTATGTTGATGACTGCAACGAGTAATGTGTTGACTGTTCAGAGAAGCCCCAACCCTCGCTGATGAGTCCATTGAGCAGAAGCAGGACTCAAGCCGACTGCCCAAAGATCGCCATAAAAATCAAACGCTGCTATAAAGTGACTTCAGATATTGCCAGAAATCCCCAGAAGAAACTATAAACCTTGTCTGTGCTGGAAAGAGCGCTCTGTAGTTGTAGGCTTGGCCATCAATTCTGGTCAAACTCCAGAAGATCTTCCTAAAGAGCCACTGAATGACCCAGTGGAAACAGTAATTTTTTATATGGAAATTTTCTTGGAGCTTAAATCATCCTTTTTATTAAATGCTTCTTAGTTCTAACCTGTGGGAAGAGGCCACGAGGTCTATTCCAAGAGGAGCCATCTATGAGAAGAAGCCAGAGGGTAGAAACGAGTCTTTCTAAAGGAAAAAAACATGGATTTCCTCTCCAAAGATGCTGATCGACACCACGGGAAGACCCAAAACCAACCCCCAAAAAAGAGCTTTTCAGAGTTTCTTCATTGAGGTGATGGAAGAAGAACCTTCTGCCAACCTTATCCAGGTGCTCATCACCTCGGGGCATTCAGCAATGGCATTTCTCCAACTCAAACCATGTCGAACCACAAGAAGAGCCTTCCCCACCACTTCTAGACTTTATTTACCATGAAACGGGTGCTGTGAGGACCATAATAAATCAAAATAAAAGCGATCTTGAGGGTTCTTGTAGTTTTTCAGCTCTGCTTGGAGCAATTATTGGCTGATCTCCTCCGCCGCATCCCACCCCCAACGCCGTTTGCCATCGACCAACATGGGAATAAATTAAAATGTGGTGGGGTTTTTTTTCACTTGATGGGAATTATTTGGGGATTTTTATATTTTGGGAGGAAGAATACACAGGGATTTATCCAATATTATAATTAAATAGGAAAAAAAATCTCAGTTTCTGTGTCATCTCCACCAAGATGAAGATGGAACAGAAGTGGGTGAAGTGGGTCGGGACAATTTAATACCAAAACTGGGGAGAAATACTGGATTTTTCAGCAATAAATGCTCCTTTTCCCAAAGTGCTACTTGAGAACAGTGAAAAACGTCGCGTCTCGAAACGCTCCAATGAGATTTAATTTTGGGGTGGGATCGTGAGTGACGCTCGGTGCCGTTTTCCTGCTGTTTTCAGTAGAAATGTCAATTGGAAACTAACATTTGAAAATGTCAAAACATTTCACGTCTAAGCTGAGATCAGTTTTTTGCTTCCATGTGTCCAAATACAAAACGCTTTTGGCATTTTACCAATAAAAATAAAATAGATAGATATAGATATAGATATAGATATAGATATAGATATAGATATAGATATAGATATAGATATAGATATAGATATAGATATAGATATAGATATAGATATAGATATAGATATAGATATAGATATAGATATAGATATAGATATAGATATAGATATAGATGAAACAAAATCAATATTTTGATTTCTTGGAATGCAAACAAAATTAAAATACAATACTTCCTCCAGGATGCAAACAATATTTTTGTCATCGAACCCTTTTTTTGCCAGTTATTTCTGTATTTCCCAAACTTTTCTATCTGATTATATCCCAATTGAGAAGTTCTACCACCCAGTTGGCGGCCAGTCACTGGTGGTGTCCCCAGGGGTCAGTGTTGGGTCCAGTCCTGTTTAACATCTTTACTGATGATTCAGATGAGGGGATTGAGACCATCATCAGCAAATTTGCTGCTGACACCAAGTTGGGCGGGAGTGTGGAGCTGCGGGAAGGCAGGAGGCTCTGCAGAGGGATCTGGATGGACTGGAAAAATGGGCCCATTCCAATGGGCTGAAGTTCAACAAGGCCAAGTGCCGGGTGCTGCACTTTGGCCACAACAACCCCCTGCAGCGCTCCAGGCTGGGCACGGAGTGGCTGGAGAGCAGCCAGGCAGAAAGGGACCTGGGGACTAATGGACAGGAAGCTCAACAGGAGCCACCAGTGTGCCCAGGTGGCCAAGAAGGCCAATGGTGTCCTGTCCTGTATCAAACCAGCGTGGGCAGCAGGACAAGGGCAGTGACCCTTCCCCTGTGCTCTGCATTGGGGAGGCCACACCTGGAGTGTTGTGTTCAGTTCTGGGCCCCTCCGGGCAGGAAAGAGATTGAAGTGCTGGAGCGGGTCCAGAGAAGAGCAACAAGACTGGGGAAGGGACTGGAACACAAGCCCTATGGGGAGAGGCTGAGGGAGCTGGGCTTGTTTAGTCTGGAGAAGAGGAGGCTTAGAGCTGAGCTCAGCACTCTCTAGAACTACCTGAAGGGCAGTTCTGGCCAGGTGGGGATTGGGCTCTTCTCCCAGGCATCAGCAATAGGACAAGGGGCCATGGGCTTCAACTCTGCCAGGGGAAATTGAGGCTGGAGATGAGAAAGCAATTCTGTGCAGAGAGAGTGGTCAGGATTGGAATGGCTGCCCAGGGAGGTGCTGGACTCACCGGCCCTGGAGGTTTTGAAACTGAGATTGGCCATGGCACTTAGTGCCATGATCTAGTCAATGGGCTGGAGCTGGACCAAGGGTTGGACTGGATGAGCTCTGAGGGCTTTTCCAACCCGGTCCATTCTGTGATTCTGTGAAAAGCCTGGAAAAAAGACTTTTTCTCCTCCAACATTTGATTTGGGGGGATTTTCACTTTATTTTGCATTAACAACACCCCATTACCCACTAATTTAGGGGGGAAACGGCACTGGGAGGTTTTTTCCATGCACACGGGAGGATACGTAGGGGGGCAGAGGGTGTTTCATTCAATATAAATGTAATTTTTCCAGTGATCTCACCTTAGAAATTCCTGCCCTGGCCACGTGCTGCCAAAAAAAATACAATTAAAAAAAATTTTTTTAAAATTAAGAAAAAATAGATTTTGGTCCCCAAACTTGTAGTTGCATCATCCTCATCACTTTTGTATCTCCCCCAAATTCCTATTTTTCTCTAATTCTTTTTCCTGCCCGGGCTTCGGCCCCACATGGGGAATAAGCACAATTATCTCGTCTCGCCACATTTTTCCAGCCTTGCCTGAGGTTTAATTAAAGAAAGAAACACAGCGGAGGAGGTTCCGATATCGTCCCAGCACACGTGGCGGGAGGGGAAAGTGGGGAAAATGGGGGAAACAATCAAAAGCCTTCTTGTGGAGTTTTTAAGTTAGCAAACCTTGCTGGGTGTCGCTCCTTTGTCATATTTGTGTTAAAAATAGAAATAGAAATAATAGAAATAGAAATAGAAATAGAAATAGAAATAGAAATAGAAATAGAAATAGAAATAGAAATAGAAATAGAAATAGAAATAGAAATAGAAATAGAAATAGAAATAGAAATAGAAATAGAAATAGAAATAGAAATAGAAATGAGATAGGGAAGAAAAAATAAAAGTAAAAATAAAAATAAAAATAAAAATAAAAATAAAAATAAAAATAAAAATAAAAATAAAAATAAAAATAAAAATAAAAATAAAAATAAAAATAAAAATAAAAATAAAAATAAAAATAAAAGAAGAAAAGGAAGAAAAAGGAAAAGAATCCCAGAATCCCAGAGTGTCAGGGGTTGAAGGGCCCTGGAAAGCTCATCCAGGTCAATCCCCCATGGAGCAGGAACACCCAGATGAGGTTACACAGGAAGGTGTCCAGGCGGGTTGGAATGTCTGCACAGAAGGAGACTCCACAACCCCCTGGGCAGCCTGGGCCAGGCTCTGCCACCCTCACCCCAACAAGTTGCTTCTCCTCTTTCACTGGAACCTCCTGTGTTCCAGTTTGCACCCATTGCCCCTTGTCCTGTCACTGGTTGTCACCAGAAGAGCCTGGCTCCATCCTCCTGACACTCCCCCTTTCCATCTTGATCCCCAGGAATGAGTCCCCCCTCAGTGTCCTCTTGTCCAGCTCCAGAGCCCCAGCTCCCTCAGCCTTTCCTCACACGGGAGATGCTCCACTCCCTGCAGCATCTTGGTGGCTGCGCTGGACTCTCTCCAGCAGTTCCCTGTCCTGCTGGAACTGAGGGGCCACAGCTGGACACAAGATTCCAGGTGTGGTCTCCCCAGGGCAGAGCAGAGGGGCAGGAGAACCTCTCTGACCTACTGACCACCCCCTTCTAACCCACCCCAGGTCCCATTGGCTTCCTGGCCACAAGGGCCCAGTGCTGGCTCATGGTCACCCTGCTGGCCCCAGGACCTCAGGTCCCTTTCCCCTACACTGCTCGTCTTCTCCAGGCTGAACAAACTCAGGGACTTCAGCCGCTCCTCATACGGCTTCATCTCCAAACCTTCACCAACTCTGTGTCCCTCTTCTGGACACTCTCTGTCTCCTTTTATCCCATGTCCCCAGCCCTGCACACAGTGAATGCTTCAGGTGAGGCCACCCCAGCACAGAGCAGAGTGGGACAATCCCCTCCCTGTCCGGCTGGCAATGACCCCCAGGACACGGGTCCCTCTTGGCTGCCCTGTTGGTTCACGTCCAACTGGTGTCAACCAGAACCCCCAGATCCCTCTCACCAGAGCTGCTCTCCAGCACCTTCTATTCTGGGCTCAGTTTTGGGCTCCTCATCATAAGAAGGACCTCAAGGTGCTGAAGCGAGTTCAGAGGAGGGAACAGAGCTGGTGAGGGGCTGGAGCACAAGTGTGATGGGGTTGAGGGACCTGGGGGTTCAGCTGGAGAACAGGAGCTGAGGGGAGACAGGGACACAAAGAAACAGCCTCAAGTTGCGCCAGGGGAGGTTGAGGTTGGATCTGGGAACAATTTCTTCCCCAAAGGGCTGTGGGGCATTGGAACAGGCTGCCCAGGGCAGTGCTGGAGTCACCATCCTGGAGGGCTGGACAGACGGACATTAGGTTCTCAGGACATGGGGCAGGACAGGGGTGGGTTATGGTTGGACTCAATGATCTTGAAGGTCTCAACCAACTGAAACGATTCTATGACTCTGTGATTCTACGAGTCCATCTCGTCCCCCGTCCGTCTGTCCAGCCGGGGTTGACGTGTCCCAGGCGCAGAACCCAACGCCTGCCCTTGTTGACCCTCACGTGGTCTCTCTGCCCCCCAGTTCAACGTCCTCCCCAACCCCTCCAGTCCTGCGTCCAACTCATGAAGACACTGAAGAGCAACAGCGCTTCCAACAATACGCAACCATAATTTGGAATTTGTCCTTAATTTCGGTGGTTTCACCCACGGCGAGGAGCTGGTTGACACAGAACCCCATGGAATAAATGAATAATTAATCATTCCCCACCGGATTAAATTAATATTAAAAAATAATGACTACATACAGGGTTTTAATATTACGAGGAGAGAGAAGTGACATCGACCTAATTCCAGTGTTGCCCAAATTCTTTTCTGGGGGGTGAAATGCCCCTCGTTTTGGTGTTTACGAGCAAAATCCCATCGTTTTCAAGTCCTTTTTGCTGGAAAATCTGCATTTTTAGCTCCTTTCCCAACAATCGGGCAATCGGTTCCCACCAAATCCCAATTTGTTTTCAATTTTCACCGATGTTTAGGGAATTCCAGCAAGGAGATGGTCTTCAATTATAAAATTAATAAAATGACAATAAATAACAGACCCAAACTTGGAAATATTTGGAGGAATTGTTAAAAAAAGAAGCATCACACGGGGTAACAAAGTGGTGATGAAATTGGTCAAAAGCTCCAAATTAATGAATTTCCAAATAAGGAATGAATTTCCAAATGAATTAATTTATTCCCAAATTAATGCATTTCCAAATTTCCAAAAATTGGGATATTTTTCCTCAATTTCTTGCATTTCTCGCATTCCAACTCAGCAAAGCCGCATCCCAAACCAGACCATTAAAAATAATACAGAGAAGCAAAAATGAGCTTTTTCAAGCCCAAATTCTCTCTTTTTTAATCATTTTTTGCACCTCTTCAGCGTGTTTTAAAGCTTCCACAAGGACCAGTGGCCCCAAAGTTGATTTTTTTTCCCCAAACTCCTGCACTTTTTCATCTTTTTCTTGGCTATATTTTCATTTCTCTTCTGCGCTGACCCCGACACCTTCGCGGGTCTCAGGAGGGAAGAGATTCCGGTTGTCACGGTGTGGCAGAACGCAAACCCTCCTCTCTCCCCTCCCTCCTTCGCTATGGAAGGAGCAGACACGTCTCCTCTCTCTGCTGTTTGAGGCCACCAGCTCCTCTTGTTTGGCCCCAGAGCCCCTGGCCGGGGCCGTCAGGAGAAGGGAGCGCCGAGCACCTGGAGCCACCGGGCGCCCACGGCCAGTGTGGGGGTGTTTGGAGGTTCAGGGGCACCCACAGCCAGTGGGGGGTGCGGAGAAGCTTCTGGAATGCCCACAGTCAGATCTGGTCAGGCTATAAAAAGGGGATTCTCGTCGAGGCGCCGCCTCTTGTGCAGATCCCTTGGAGCACGAGCGAGACGCTGCGTCGAGAGCCCCCCCGGGATGGAGACTGCGCTTGCCCTGCAGCCACGGGTGGGAGTAAAATTAACCCTCGCAGGATTGCGAGTGTATCTACTTTCCGTGCACATTTTAACGTGTATTTATACTTTCCGTGCATATTTGCACGCGCACTTTCCGTGCTCAATACGAGCACGTGTATAAATTAATCCTCGCACAATCACGGGTGTACTTTCCTCCTGTGCTTGCACATAAGCACGTGTAATATTCCATGCGCATTTGCACGTGTATTTATACTTTCCATGCACGTTTGCATGTGTATTTATACTTTCCGTGCACGTTTGCACGCGTACTTTCCGTGCTCAATACGAGCACGTGTATAAATTAATCCTCGCACAATCGCGGGTGTATCGCATGTGTAATATTCCGTGCACGTTTGCACGTGTGTGTCTCCTCGCAGGATTGCGAGTGTGTTACAAATTAACCCTCGCAGGATTGAGAGTGTATTTACTTTCCATGCACATTTGCACGTGTATTTATACTTTCCGTGCACATCTGCACGCGTACTTTCCGTGCTCAATACAAGCACATGTATAAATTAATCCTCGCATAATCGCAGGTGTACTTTCCTCCCGTGCTTGCACATAAGCACGTGTAATATTCCATGCACATTTGCACATGTATTTATACTTTCCATGCACGTTTGCATGTGTATTTATACTTCCCGTGCACATATGCTCGCGCACTTTCCATGCTCAATACAAGCACGTGTATAAATTAATCCTCGCATAATCGCGGGTGTACTTTCCTCCCATGCTTGCACATAAGCGCGTGTAATATTCCGTGCACATTTGCACGCGTACTTTCCGTGCTCAATACAAGCACATGTATAAATTAATCCTCGCATAATCGCAGGTGTACTTTCCTCCCGTGCTTGCACATAAGCACGTGTAATATTCCATGCACATTTGCACATGTATTTATACTTTCCATGCACGTTTGCATGTGTATTTATACTTTCCGTGCACATCTGCACGCGTACTTTCCGTGCTCAATCCGAGCACATGTATAAATTAATCCTCGCATAATCGCAGGTGTACTTTCCTCCCGTGCTTGCACATAAGCGCGTGTAATATTCCATGCGCATTTGCACACGTAATTTCCGTGCTTAATACAAGCACGTGTATAAATTAATCCTCGCACAATCGCGGGTGTATCGCATGTGTAATATTCCATGCGCATTTGCACACGTAATTTCCGTGCTTAATACAAGCACGTGTATAAATTAATCCTCGCACAATCGCGGGTGTATCGCATGTGTAATATTCCATGCGCATTTGCACACGTAATTTCCGTGCTTAATACAAGCACGTGTATAAATTAATCCTCGCACAATCGCGGGTGTATCGCATGTGTAATATTCCGTGCACGTTTGCACGTGTGTGTCTCCTCGCAGGATTGCGAGTGTGTTACAAATTAACCCTCGCAGGATTGCGAGTGTACACTTTCCGTACTCAATACAAGTACTTGTAGCCCTTTAAAACAACCCCACCCGTGTTCAGGCGAGCGTGGACTCTTCCCAGACTCAGGGCGGCTCCGGCATTGTTCTGGTGAAGCCACGTGCACGCGCTCTGTGCACCGCCTGTTGTATTAGTTGCTACCCCTTCATAATTTCCTCAACTGATACCCGAACCTGTATTTAAGTCTCTTTGCAGAGCTAAAACCCTGTTTCTCACCGGTTTAATACAAGTTGTTTCGGACCCTGTTGTCCCTTAAACCAACCTCGAGGTGCCTCCGTCACACATGGGAATGGAAACTCCGGAGTCGGAATAGACCAGAATTTAAACCTTGAACTCATTTTGGGCTTAAACGCCCATTTTTGCAGCCGCGTTCAGGACTTTTTGCAGCAAAAAATCTGCATTTCAGGCAACGCAAACAGGGGTGTAATGGCCTTACAGATGTTTTCCTGCAGCTGGATGCACCCAAAACCAGGAATAAATGTTAGAATTTAAATCAGTTTGTGTTTTAAATGAATTTTTTGAATTAAAAATAAGGATTGTGGAATCAACGCTCTTACAGATGTTTTCCTGCAGCTGGATGCACCCAAAACCAGGAATAAATGTTCGAATTTAAATCAGTTTGTGTTTTAAATGAATTTTTTGAATTAAAAATAAGGATTGTGGAATCAACGCTCTGCGTCGACCCCATCGATGCACCCAGATTTAACAAGAATTTTTGCAGGTAATTCAAGAAAATCGCTCATGATGCTTTGTTTTATTTGCTCAAACTACACGGCAATAGCTTAACAAATATTAAATGACGCTAATAAAGCCCCAGTGCTAACGATGCTCAGCTGGAGCATCCGCGTTTCCAGCCACATCAATAGTTTTAAGCAACTTTCGGAGCCGGCGTCTGCAAAATTGCTCAACCCGAGCAGGAAAAAGCCCCGTGCAAAGGAAAATAAAGCAATTTTTACTTCATTCTAAGGACTAAATTTGCAACAGGTCATGTAAGAGAAGGGAAATGGTAATGAAAGGATGATTAATTAAAAGGGGTGGGGGGAATCCTGCGTGCAAAGTGAGATTGCCAGCGTTACAGCGGAACAAGAGGGGATTCATTCCCCCGTCGGAAAAACACCGAGCGACTGGAACTAATTTGTGGCGGCGGCAATAAATGGACTCGGCGCTGGCACCGGGGGACTCGGCAGGATTGCGGCTTTGCAGTGCAAAGCGGTTGCAGGTTTTGCATTGGAATGTGTAGGTTTTGCAATACGATGCATTTGCAGTTTTGCAGTGCAACGTGTTTGATGTTTTTGCAATGCAACGCAAAGCGTGTGTAGGTTTTGCAATGCAATGCGTAGGTTTCACAACGCAACGTGTGTGTTTGGAGCCTTGGCGATGCAATGCATAGAGTCTGCAGGTTGCGCAGTGCAATGCATTTGCGGTTTTAGAATAGAACGTGTTTGCACATTTTGCAATGTAATGTGCTTGCAGGTTTTGCGATGCACTGCCATGTTTTGGCAGGTTTGCAATGCAACAAGTTTGTTTGAAGATTTTGCAAAGAAACACAAAAATTTGTAGGTTTTGCAATGCAAAACGTCTGTAGGTTTTGCAACACAAAATGTTTGTAGGTTTTGCAATGCAAGTGCTTGCAGGTTTTGTAATGCAACACGTTTTTAAGTAATGCAATGCAATGCATTTCCAGTTTTGCAATGCAATGCATTTCCAGTTTTGCAATGCAACATGTTTGTAAGATTTGCAATGCAATGTAACACATTTCCAGTTCCGCAATGCGCTGTGTCTGCAGGTTTTGCGATGCAATGGGCAGGGTTTGCAGTACAGTGTGTTTGCAGGTTTTGCGATGCACTGTGTTTGAGGTCTTTGCCATGCACTTGCAGGTTTTGCACTGCAATGCGTGTGTTTGAAGTGTTTGCAGTGTAATGCAAAATGCCTGTAGGTTTAGAATGCAATGCATTTGTAATTTTGCAACACAACGTGTTTGCAGTTTTGAAATGTCATGTGTTCGCAGGTTTTGCAATGCAAAACGTTTGTAAGTTTTGCAATGCGATGCATTTGCGGTTTTGCAGTGCAACGTGTTTGATGTTTTTGCAATGCAACGCAAAGCGTGTGCAGGTTTTGCAATGCAATGCGTAGGTTTCACAACGCAACGTGTGTGTTTGGAGCCTTGGCGATGCAATGCATAGAGTCTGCAGGTTGCGCAGTGCAATGCATTTGCGGTTTTAGAATAGAACGTGTTTGCACATTTTGCAATGTAATGTGCTTGCAGGTTTTGCGATGCACTGCCATGTTTTGGCAGGTTTGCAATGCAACAAGTTTGTTTGAAGATTTTGCAAAGAAACACAAAAATTTGTAGGTTTTGCAATGCAAAACGTCTGTAGGTTTTGCAACACAAAATGTTTGTAGGTTTTGCAATGCAAGTGCTTGCAGGTTTTGTAATGCAACATGTTTGTAAGTAATGCAATGCAATGCCTTTCCAGTTTTGCAATGCAATATGTTTGTAAGTTTTGCAATGCAACGTTTGTAAGATTTGCAATGCAATGCAATGCATTTCCAGTTTTGCAATGCAATGCATTTCCAGTTTTGCAATGCAACGTTTGTAAGATTTGCAATGCAATGTAACACATTTCCAGTTTCGCAATGCGCTGTGTCTGCAGGTTTTGCGATGCAATGGGCAGGGTTTGCAGTACAGTGTGTTTGCAGGTTTTGCGATGCACTGTGTTTGAGGTTTTTGCCATGCACTTGCAGGTTTTGCACTGCAATGCATGTGCTTGAAGTGTTTGCAGTGTAATGCAAAATGCCTGTAGGTTTAGAATGCAATGCATTTGCAATTTTGCAACACCTCGTGTTTGCAGTTTTGAAATGTCATGTGTTTGCAGGTTTCGCAATGCAAAACGTTTGTAAGTTTTGCAACGCGATGCATTTGCAGTTTTGCAATGCAACGTGTTTGATGTTTTTGCAATGCAACGCAAAACGTGTGTAGGTTTTGCAATGCAATGCGTAGGTTTCACAACGCAACGTGTGTGTTTGGAGCCTTGGCGATGCAATGCATAGAGTCTGCAGGTTGCGCAGTGCAATGCATTTGCGGTTTTAGAATAGAACGTGTTTGCACATTTTGCAATGTAATGTGCTTGCAGGTTTTGCGATGCACTGCCATGTTTTGGCAGGTTTGCAATGCAACAAGTTTGCTTGAAGATTTTGCAAAGAAACACAAAAATTTGTAGGTT
The DNA here is from genome assembly GCF_964273445.1 of Streptopelia decaocto. Taxonomy (NCBI): domain Eukaryota; kingdom Metazoa; phylum Chordata; class Aves; order Columbiformes; family Columbidae; genus Streptopelia; species Streptopelia decaocto. The sequence goes on along the minus strand of NW_028115564.1, from coordinate 27,976 downwards.
TTGCAATGCAAAACGTCTGTAGGTTTTGCAACACAAAATGTTTGTAGGTTTTGCAATGCAAGTGCTTGCAGGTTTTGTAATGCAACACGTTTGTAAGTAATGCAATGCAATGCATTTCCAGTTTTGCAATGCAATGCATTTCCAGTTTTGCAATGCAACATGTTTGTAAGTAATGCAATGCAACGCATTTCCAGTTTTGCAATGCGCTGTGTCTGCAGGTTTTGCGATGCACTGGGCAGGGTTTGCAGTACAGTGTGTTTGCAGGTTTTGCGATGCACTGTGTTTGAGGTCTTTGCCATGCACTTGCAGGTTTTGCACTGCAATGCGTGTGTTTGAAGTGTTTGCAGTGTAATGCAAAATGCCTGTAGGTTTAGAATGCAATGCATTTGCAATTTTGCAACACAACGTGTTTGCAGTTTTGAAATGTCACGTGTTTGCAGATTTCGCAATGCAAAACGTTTGTAAGTTTTGCAATGCGATGCATTTGCAGTTTTGCAGTGCAACGTGTTTGATGTCTTTGCAATGCAGTGCAAAATGTGTGTAGGTTTTGCAATGCAATGTGTTTGCAGTTTTGCAACGCACCGTGTTTGTAGGTTTTGCAATGTAAGTGCTTGCAGGTTTTGCAATGCAATATGTAGGTTTTGCAATGCAATGTGTAGGTTTTGCAATGCAATGTGTAGGTTTTGCAATGCAATGTGTGTGTGTTTGCAGTTTTTGCAATGCAATGCAAAATCTTCATAGGTTTTGCAATGCAATACATTTGCAGTTTTGCAATACGGTTGCAGGTTTTGCAATGCAAAGTGTTTGTAGGTTCTGCAGGGCGTTCGCTGTTTCATAATGGGGGTCACCTAATGCCATTACATATCATCTATATTATTCCATGTATCATATACCACATCAGAGATCATATATCACATACTCTACATCATCTCTCAACCACGTACGCATCGCATCTCAGTTATTCGCTATAACGCACTAGATATTTGATATGATTTGCCATAAATGAAGATACAGATGAGAACGATATGTTATTTATTGGCTATTATTCCCATCTAGGGTAATGTATATGTGGTGGGAATAATACATAGTATATTAGCTTTTATTCCCATATACATTCGCTTTTATTCCCATAGATATTATCTCTTATTCCCATATATATTAGCTATTATTCCCATAGATATTAGCTATTATTCACATATACATTTCCTATTATTCCCATATATATTATCTTTCATTCCCACATATGTTATTCCCGTATATGTTAGCAATTATTCCCATATCTATTACCTCTTATTCCCATAAACATTAGCTATTATTCCCATATCCATATTATCTCTTATTCCCATAGATATTAGCTATTATTCCCATATCTATTACCTCTTATTCCCATATACATTAGCTATCATCCCCATATATGTTACCTCTTATTCCCATACACATTATCTATTATTTCTATAGATATTAAGCTATTATTCCCATATCTATTAGCTATTATTCCCATATATATTTCTTATTATCCCCATATATATTATCTTTAATTCCCACATATGTTATTCCCACAGATATTAGCTATTATTCCCATATCTATTGCCTCTTATTCCAATATACATTAGCTATCATTCCTACATATGTTACCTCTTATTCCCATATTATCTATGATTCCTATAGATATTAAGCTATTATTCCCATATCTATTAGCTATTATTCCCATACATATTATCTATTATTCCTATAGATATCAAGCTATTATTCCCACATCTATTAGCTATCATTCCCATATATATTTCCTATTATCCCCATATACATTTCCCATTATTCCCCTATAATCTCTCATACCATAGAACCACCAAGTCCTCACGCTGCCAAGTCCACCCATGACATATTTAATATCGCACGATATACACGGGCGCAATAAATGATCTATATTCCCATCTAGGTGAGCATATATAACGGGAATAATATAGAATATATTCTATATATTAATAATTATACATTTTCAAGTCGGTGCCTTTTCCCACCCCCGGTTTGTACCCGGACTCGGTTTTCAGCCCTTCCCGAGTCAAAATTAATGAAAATCAATTAGCCAGGAGCTGCCCCGCTCGTTAAGAGTGTCGGGCAGGAACGGACGAGGCGGCTCCGGAGAATTTAAGGGGGGAAAATGCAAATTCTGCAGCAGAATAAGAGGCGATTTTTTCCCCTAATCGCCCCAATCAAACGCGGCCGCAATTAGGAGCGGCCAAGGCGCCGGGTTCGATTCTCCCCTTCATCTCCGGCCACAGCGAGAGGCGCGGCAAATGGTTCATTTTCATCAGAATGAAATCTGGACCCTGCAGAAAGCGGCTCCGCTAATGACGTGTTTACACAGAAAAAGACAATTTCTATTTAATGGTGATTACCAGGCAGGAGAAATTAAACTTCCTGCAGTTTGTGGGTTAGAGATAATGGGGAGAGAAGAAAGAGAAGGAAAGGAGGGGGTTGTGCACGTCTGTGTTTGCACGAGGCCAAGTGTGGCTGCGTCGCACCTGCAAACATGCAAATGCGCATGCAAACATGCAAATGCGCATGCAAACTCAGCTGCAAACATGCAAACGCACGTGCAAACATGCAACTAAATGCACATGCAAACTCAGGTGCAAACATGCAAACGCACGTGCAAACATGCAACTAAATGCACATGCAAACTCAGGTGCAAACATGCAAATGCACGTGCAAACATGTAAATAAATGCACATGCAAACTCAGGTGCAAACATGCAAATGCACGTGCAAACATGTAAATAAATGCACACGCAAACTCAGGTGCAAACATGCAAACACACGTGCAAACACATAAACAAATGCACATGCAAACTCAGGTGCAAACATGCAAACGCACGTGCAAACATGCAACTAAATGCACATGCAAACTCAGGTGCAAACATGCAAATGCACGTGCAAACATGTAAATAAATGCACACGCAAACTCAGGTGCAAACATGCAAACGCGTGCAAATGTGCACCAAAAATGTCAAGCATGCACATGCAAACGTGAAACTGCACGTGCAAACAAGACACTGAATGGGCACGTTTGCAAACTTGCATGGGAACTTGCAAACATCCACACGCAGACGTGAAGCTGCACGTGCAAATGCGCATGCAAACGCAAATGCAAAGAGGCAAACCCACGTGTAAGTTTGCAAACGTACATGCGAACGTGCACAGGAAGTTTCGAGCATGCATATGCAAATGCAACACACGTGCAAAGATGCACGGGCTAACGTGAAACTGCATACGCAAATGCACAAACACGCGCACACAAACGTGGGTGCAAATATACATGCAAGCTTGCAAATGTACATGCACGTGCAAACGTGCGCGTGAACTTGCAAGCATGCACATGCAGACATGCACACGTGCATGTAAATGCATGTGCAAACACACAAACACACATGCAAGCATGCACGTGCAAAGCTGCACAGGCAAACGTGAAACCGCACATGCAAATGCACGTGCAAACGCACATGGCAGCATGCAAACGTTCACATCTGCGTGCGTGCAAACGTGTGAAGGAAGTTTCAAGCACACAGATGCACGTGCACATGCAAACATGCACGGGCACACACGAAATGGCACATGCAAATGTGCACATGCAAATGCAGGTGCAAACGCATGCAAGTTTGCCCATGCAAACATGAATCTGCACACGCAAATGCACACAAGCACATGAAGCTGCACGTGCAAGTGCACATGCGAACGTGCAAATGCATGTGCAAGTGCGCATGTGTGAACATGCACATATACAAATGCACATGCAAATGTGCACACACGTGCATGAGCCCTCGTAGCAAAAGAGAGATTGGTTTTGCACGCTCAGCTCCCCGGGTCCCACGACCTGGGGTGGATTTTTCGCCCCTACATTGGGTGAAAAAGGTGCAAAACGGGGTTTGATGGCAGAAATTCCCGGGTTTGGCACGTCAAGTTAGTTCTGCTGATCCTATTTTCCGGGTTCCCCTTTGCGCCATTTCCATCTCGCGCCAACCTGCGCGAACCCGTCCCGGGGCGAAATCGTTCCGACGTCGGGTTTTACCGTCTGCTCTTCGCTGAAACGCGGAGCATCTGCAGAACAAGCCCAGATGTGCGTCGCTCCCCCCTCCAATAACTCAGGAATTCCAGCTCTGAGGCTCTTCGCGAGACAACGGCTGGGATGCTTTAATAATAGTCCAATTAAAATCGGAGCGACGCGCACAAAATTAAATAAATAAAGCCAAGCCGGAGCTGAAGTCTCGGGGGAACCGTTGGGTGGGAGGAGTGGGGAACAAGGCACAAAAATGCAATTTAATTAGCGGCGCGAGGCCTTCGAGGGAGCTCCAAAATAGCCCCAAAATGACTTTTTTTCAATCATAGATTTGTTTCAGTTGGACGAGATCCTCAGCATCGTGGAGTCCAACCATAACTTAAGTCTGGCATTAAACCACGTCCCTGAGAACCTCATGTCCGTCTGTCCAGCCCTCCAGGGATGGTGACTCCAGCACTGCCCTGGGCAGCCTGTTCAATGCCCCACAGCCCTTTGGGGAAGAAATTGTTCCCAGATCCAACCTCACCCTCCCCTGGCGCAACTTGAGGCCGTTTCTTTGTGTCCCTGTCTCCCCTCAGCTCCTGTTCTCCAGCTGAACCCCCAGGTCCCCCAACCCCATCACACTTGTGCTCCAGCCCCTCACCAGCTCCGGTCCCTCCTCTGAACTCGCTCCAGCACCTCAAGGTCCTTCTTATGATGAGGAGCCCAAAACCACCCCCAGGATTCAAGGTGCAGCGCCCAGGACAGTAGCACGACCACTTCTCTTGATGATCCATGTTGGTCCCGTCCACCTCAGGACATTCTATGATTCTATGAACATTGATCAGATCCCTCAGCTTCTCCAGGATGAACAGCCCCAGCTCTCCCAGTCTCTCCTCATAAGATGCCCCTCATCATCTTCGTGGCCCCCGCTGGTCTCCCTCCAGTAACTCCTTGTCCTTCTCAAACTGGGGAGCCCAGAACTGGTCGCAAAATCCAGACGTGGCCTCACCAAGGGAGGAACAACCTCCCTGACCTGCTGGTCACAAAATCCAGACGTGGCCTCACCAAGGGAGGAACAACCTCCCTGACCTGCTGGTCACAAAATCCAGATGTGGCCTCACCAAGGGAGGAACAACCTCCCTGACCTGCTGGTCACACTCAGCGCCCCCCGGTACCGTTGGCCTCTTGGCCACGTTGGTGACTCGTGGTCAGGTAGTTGTAGAAGCACTAAGGTCTCCCCTCAGCTCCTGTTCTCCAGCTGAACCCCCAGGTCCCTCAACCCCATCACACTTGTGCTCCAGCCCCTCACCAGCTCCGTTCCCTCCTCTGAACTCGCTCCAGCACCTCAAGGTTCTTCTTATGATGAGGAGCCCCAAACCACCCCCAGGATTGAAGGTGCTGGAGAGCAGCTCTGGTGAGAGGGATCTGGGGGTTCTGGTTGACACACTCAACGCTCCCCGGTACCATTGGACTCTTGGCCACATTGGTGACTTGTGGTCACCCTGTTGGCCACCAGCACCCCCAAGGCCTCCTCTGCAGGGCCACGGTGGGCAGAATTTTGCTCATATTTTCAGATGTCGCGGTGTCGGGAACGCTCAGCCCAATTTCACGCTCACCGGGGCAAAATGCCGCTGGTTTTGCTCAGTCTTTTGATTTATTTAGGCGGAGAAAAGGAAATATTGGGCTTGAACTTGGGTGCACTAAGAGGGATTTGCCGCCCACGATCCAACGAGAAAAAGTGCCCAAAACAACAGGAATGGGCAAGAAAAACATCTAAATTCAGCTCTTCAACAGTTCCATATTATTACTATTATTTTATTATTATATATTATTTTATAATTTTATAATTAAAGAAGTACGCATGTCCATATTATTATTTTTATTATTTTTTGAGCCTGGGATGAAGATTAATTAAGCCCTGGATGTTGCTAAAGCCCGGCTTAAGCTTGTACCCGAAACCAAATTGTAACTGTAAAACTCCTTTTTTTAATTAGTAGCAGTATCAGTCATATTATCAGTGCTAATTGTTTATTATTTTATAATTAGTTATTTTACTTTATTTCTATTATTTATTTTATCATTATTTTAAGAACTGTGCCACTCTATGATGATGATGATGATGGTGATGATGATGATGATGATGATTATTATTATTATTATTATTATTATTATTATTATTATTATTATTAACTATTTATTCTCCAATGCTGTTACAAAGTCCGTCCGATGATGCTCCCACCCCAGGTTTTACATCGTTAATATTCTACCTCAGCCGATCGCCGGTTCGTTGCAAACGGGGCCAACGCGGTTTGACGAGCTCTGAGCTTAACGAGGGCGGGTCATTAAAACCAGGGATGGTTCATGAGCGGCCGAAATTCCACAGCAAATTAATACAGCAAATAAAGCAACTGAACCAATGAAATCAAAATAAAGAATGAAATGAAATCAACTAATTAGTTAATTAGAGTAAGTGAAATAAATGAATAAAGTGAATTGGTGAATTACATAAATAAGGTGCGGTGAGTAAATGAAATAAAGGGAATAAATGAATGAGTGCGATAAATACGGGAAATAAATAAAGGAAATAGGTAAATAAAGAAGTCAATGGAATAAATAGAAATAAATACATGAATGAAATAAATAGATGCAAGAAGTACAGGAAATAAAGAAATGAAAGAAATAAGATAAATTAATGAACTAAATGAACAGAATAAATTAAATAAATAAAGGAATGAATAAATTAAAAGTTAGACGCGATAAATAAAGGAAATTAAGAAATAAACGAAATAAAGAGGTTAGATTAATGAACTAAATAAATGGAGTAAATAAATAACGTAAATTCACAAATGATGTAAATGGCTAAATTAATAAATAAATGATGTAAATAGATGAGATGACTAAATGAAATAAATCAATAAAATTAATAAATTAAATCAATCAATCGACTAAATACAATCAATGGCTGAGGATGTTTGCGGGGCCGTGTCCATTCAGGGGCGCGAATGAGCAAAGAGCCGTCAGGTTCCCAAAGCCGACGGATTTTGCCCCAAATCGGCGTTTCCGACGGGATTCTGAACGGCATCGCCGCTCGGGGCAAAATTCCCCTCAAATCCATTTTGGAGATGCTGATTGGCAGCATTTTGTTGGAATTTCCCCCCGTCCTGGGGGCTCCGGCGCAAAACGCGATTCACCAAAATTCACCACCCCCGTTTTCACATTTCTCTGCTTTCTGCGCCTCAAATGGCAGCTCAAAGCACATTTCGGGTCCCCCCGGCGCGAGTCGCCCGGTTACAACATGTTTTCGAACGGTCACGTGCCTCAAAATGCCGTTTTTATCAGAAAAATCCAAGCGGGGCCTTGGAGCCGTTTCTTGGGTGGAACACGAGAATTGCTCCTTGTTCCCCACAGGACGCACTATCTGATATTCACATTATACAGCAGAAAAATAAATATATTTACAATGATAACCACTTTTTACCTATATAAAATATAGAGATGTGTGTCTTTAGTCGCATTATCCAATTATATCCATCCAATACATAAATTCCTGAATGACTATATATCTATAAAATATGTAAGTATAAAAAGTTCATTAAAAGTATCATTCATTAAAAGAAATACTTCATCAAAAGTATCATTATAGATAAATAAATCAATATATCAATACATCAGTATATCAATATATCAGTATATCAATATATATGTGTCTTTATCCACATTATCCAATTCTATCAATCCAATATATTGATTATTCAATGATTATTCGATGTATTTGATATCTATATATGTCTTCACCCACATTATCCAATTAAATTCATTCTATATATATATATAAAGAGAAAAGAGGGAAGGGAAGGAGAAGGGGAAGGGGAAGGGGAAGGGGAAGGGGAAGGGGAAGGGAAAGGGAAAGGGAAAGGGAAAGGGAAAGGGAAAGGGAAAGGGAAAGGGAAAGGGAAAGGGAGGAAAAGAAGGAGAAGAAGAAGAAGAAAAAAATGAATAAACATAAAAAAAAATTTAAAAAAATAATAATAATAATAAAACCACAAATCTCAGGCTGGAGCGGGGGAACCGTCCCCAGCCCAGCGATGCTGCGAATCCACGTCCCCCCAACCCCCCGAGTCATCCCGACAAACCCAAAGAAACTGTTTAAATCTCTTTTTTTCTTCCATTCGCCTTTAATGAAGCGAAACCCCCATCTCGGCGGAGCCGCCTCATCGAGCGCGATGGTTTTGTGCCCATTACGGAAAGACAATTACAGGAGTAATTGGAAACGCCGGCGGGAGCCGCCAGGAACCCCCATAAATAAAAATATTCCCCTTAATAAGCTGCACCGGGGGGGGTGGCTGAGAAAATCAACATAATTACAAGCGATGGAAAAACAACCAGCGGGCGGCGAAGGGTCCGCGGGAAAACTTCAACTTTGGGCCAAAAAAAGGCAAAAATCACTGTTTTTTCCCACCTGGATGGAGCTTTTTGGGATATGACGTGATGTGGACGTGATCCACCTTGACTTGAGTGAGGCATTGACACAGTCTGCACAGCATCCTCACAGCTGAACTGAGGGAGTGCGGGCTGGATGAGCGGGGAGTGAGGTGACTGCGAACTGGCTGAAGGGAAGAAGCCAGAGAGTCGTGGTCAATGGGCAGAGTCAGTTGATCCTGTATCCAGTGCAGAGCCTCAGGGGGCAGTGCTGGGCCGCTGTTATTCAATATATTCATCAGTGATTTGGACGAGGGAACAGAGTGACTGTCAGCAAGTTTGCTGGTGACACCAAGCTGGGAGGAGTGGCTGACACTGGAAGCTGTGCTGCCATCAGAGACCTGGACAGGCTGGAGAGCTGGGCAGGGAAACATTGAATGAAATAGAACAAGGGCAAGTGTAGAGTCTTGAATCTGGGCAGGAACAACCCCAGGTTCCAGTATAAGGTGGGGAATGACCTATTAGAGAGCAGCGTAGGGGAAAGGGACCTGGGGGTCCTGGGGACAGCAGGGTGACCATGAGCCAGCACTGGGCCCTTGTGGCCAGGAAGCCAATGGGACCTGGGGTGGGTTAGAAGGGGGTGGTCAGTAGGTCAGAGAGGTTCTCCTGCCCCTCTGCTCTGTCCTTTAAAAAAGGGCTTAGTTCAGATACTATCAGGGTATACTTGGGGAACATATATATACACATACATATATATATATATAATATATACAGCCATACCACACTGAGAAAGCCTGATCTCATCTGATCTTGGAAGCTAAGCAGGGTCAGCCCCGGTCAGCACTTGGATGGGAGACCAGCTGGGAATAGCGGGTGCTGTGGGCTGAGCCAGCACTGGGCCCTTGTGGCCAGGAAGCCAATGGGACCTGGGGTGGGTTAGAAGGGGGTGGTCAGTAGGTCAGAGAGGTTCTCCTGCCCCTCTGCTCTGCCCTTAGTTCAGATACTATCAGGATATACTTGGGGAACATATATATATACATAATGTAATATATACAGCCATAGCATCCTTAGAATACCCCATCTCATCTGATCTCTGAAGCTAAGCAGGGTTGGGCCCGGTCAGCACTTGGATGGGAGACCATATATATACCCAGACATAGCACCCTGAGAACGCCTGATCTGGGAAGCTAAGCAGGGTCAGCCCCGGTCACCACTTGGATGGGAGACCAGCTGGGAATAGCGGGTGCTGTGGGCTGAGCCAGCACTGGGCCCTTGTGGCCAGGAAGCCAATGGGACCTGGGGTGGGTTAGAAGGGGGTGGTCAGTAGGTCGGAGAGGTTCTCCTGCCCCTCTACTCTGAAATACAAGGGCAAGTGTAGAGTCTTGCATTGAAGCCAAAAAAATCCCAAAATTGATTCCTCTGGGGCCGCCATTTTGAGCCCTGAGGTGATTCTGGTGCCGCCATTTTGAGGCAGCTCAGGGGTCACTCCCTTGTTCTCCTGCCCCAAACAAACTGGAACACAGGAGGTTCCACTGAAAGAGGAGAAGCAACTTGTTGGGGTGAGGGTGGCAGAGCCTGGCCCAGTGCAACACAAATTCCTCCACAACAGGTTGTTGTCTTATTTTTCTATGCAAAACTCGATTATTTGAGGCAAACTTGGGTTAGTTTAGTGTTAAAATGAGGGTTTGGGAAGCGGGTTTGCTCAGTGGAAGGAGGAAAAAGGGGTATTATTTCCTAAAATTGTGGGGGTTTGCCCCGAAATCTGTCCCGACGTGGCTTTAGTGGAGCCTGTAAAGCGGTTTTAAGCAAAAAAAAAGGCCTTGAAACTGGGGTTTCCACCCCAAAAAAGCCACTCAGGCAGCAAAAAGGGGCTTTGAAAGAGGAGTTTGCACCCAAAAATGTCCTTAAAATGGGGGCTTGAAGCAAAAATGTTCTTAAAACGGGGGTTTGCACCCAAAAATGGCCTTAAAATGGGGGTTTGAAGCAAAAATGTTCTTAAAACAGGGTTTTGCACCCAAAAATGGCCTTAAAATGGGGGTTTGCAGAAAAAAATGTCCTTTAAAGAGTATTTTGCACTGAAACCCGCACAGGGAAATTCTATATTTCATGTTTTTATAGATATATTGGTTATAATTTTGTTGCTATTTGGAGTCTTGGGCGGGTGGAGAAGCCAAAGATGCTGGAACATACTCCACAATATTAACAGAATTCCCCCCAAAAATAATAGAATATGCCTTCGAATTATAAAATACTCCTAAAGAAATCATAAAATACACCTAAAGAAATTATAAAATGCCATAGAAAATCATAAAATGCCCACCAAAATGCGTAATTATTCCAAAGAAATAATTAAATACTCCCCTGAATTAATAATACCCCCCAAAATAATAAAATGCTCCAAAAAAATTCATCAAATCCTCCCTAAATAAATCAGAAAATCCTCCAAAATAAAGAATAAAATGCCATGAAAAATAATAAAATACCCCCCAAAAATAATTAATAATAATAAGTAATAATAAACCGCCCCAAATGTCGCCTCTGGTTTAAAAACCACGTTCGGGTCGTTATCGCAGAACGAGGTCGACGATAAAACACTTTGATTTCCTTTCTCTTGCCCTTCTGGGGGGATTTTCCAGCTCCTATGGAATCCAACCCACGCTGAGATTTAATGGTTCATTAATATCTATATATTTTTTCTTAATATATCTATTTTTAATATTAATTTTCTGCATTTCTGCTCGGTCCCCGATTATTTTGTTCTCGACGGGGCTCTCACGATTCTCCCCATTATTTTTTGAGCCTTTGCTGTGACATTAAATAATGTTAAATAATAATAAATCGTATCGAATAATATTAAATAATATCAAATAATGATGTTAATTGTATTAAATATTATTAAATAATATCAACTATTAATAGATATTATTAAAAGTCCTGCAAATCTTCATGCACAAAGATCCCGGAGCTGCAAATTCCCCCGAGTCCTGTGGGAGTTTGGGTTAAATTCTTGCGAATTTGGGGAGGAAATGGGGCGATTTGGGGAGGTTGGGAGTGGGGTTGTGGGAGCGTGTAAGGAAATGTGTAAGAAAACGTGCAAGGGAGCGTGCAAAGGAGTGAGCGGGGAGGGGGAACGGGAGCTGCGGGAGTGCAAGGGAGCGTGCGATGAGTGTGCAAATAAGTGTGCAAGGGAGCGTGCAAGTGAGTGGGCAACAAGTGTGTGAAGAAGTGTGTAAGGAATTGTGCAAGGGAGTGTGCGAGGAGTGTGCAAGGGAGCATGCTGTGAGTGTGCAGAGAGTGTGCAGGGAGTGTGCAAGGGAGTGTGTAAGGGAGTGTGTAAGGGAGTGTGTAAGGGAGTGTGTAAGGGAGTGTGTAAGGGAGTGTGCAGGAGAATGTGCAGGGAAATGTGCACAGAAGGATGAATGGGAGCTGCAGGTGTGCAAGGAGTGTGCAAAGAAGTGTGCAAGGGAGTGTCCAGGGAGTGTGCAAGGGAAGGTGCAGGGGAATGTGCACAGAAGGATGAACAGGAGCTGGAGGTGTGCAAGGAGTGTGCAAATGAGTGTGCAAGGGAGTGTCCAGGGAGTGTGCAAGGGAGAGTGCAGGGAAACGTGCCCAGAATGATGAATGGGAGCTGCAGGTGTGCCAAGAAGTGTGCAAGGAAGTGTCCAGGGAGTGTGCAAAGAGCCTGCAGAGGAACAGGCATTGGGGGATGAATGGGAGCTGCAGGTGTGCAAAGAAGCGTGCAAGGGATTGAGCAGGGGACGAGCATTGGAAGATGAACAGGAGCTGCTGGTGTGCAAGGGAGTGTGCAAGGGAGTGTGCAAGGGAATGTGCAGGGAGGATGAAAGAGGAGCTACAGGTGTGCAAGGAAGCGTGCAAGGGAGGGGCAGGGAGGGAGCAGGGGAACACGGAGGGGAATGAACAGGAGCTGCGGGTGTGCAAGCAGTCGTGCAAGGACGTGTGCACAGTGGCCATGGAGGATGAGCAGGAGCTGCAGGTGTGCATATATCATCATATATCATATATATCGTGTATTAGCTATATTGCCTATATTTTCTATATTATATGTTAGTATAGAATGTATAAGATATATTATATATTATCTATCTCACGTGTCGTAGTAATGTAGAATAAATAATAAACAATAAATATTTAATAATAGTAAACAATAAATAATATGTAATATATAATAATATATAATATGTTGTATATCATGCATAATACATAATATAATATAAGATAATAGGATATAATATAATAGGATTTAAGATAATAGGATATAATAGGATTTAAGATAATAGGATATAATAGGATTTAAGATAATAGGATATAACATAATAGGATATAATATAATATAATATAATATAATATAATATAATTATAATATAATATAATATAATATAATATAATATAATATAATATAATATAATAGGATATAATATAATAGGATATAATATAATAGGATATAATATAATAGGATATAATATAATATAATATAATATAATATAATATAATATAATATAATATAATATAATATAATATAATATAATAGGATATAATATAATATAATAGGATATAATAGGATATAATATAATATAGTAGGATATAATAGGATATAATATAATATAATAGGATATAATAGGATATAATATAATATAATAGGATATAATATAATAGGATATAATATAATAGGATATAATTAATATATAATATGTATTATAAACATACATCGTTAATAGTTCATTATATATAAATAGCTCATTATTTATCTTAAAAGTTCACGATGTATTGTATTATACTATATTGATAATATGAATTATATATTATCCATACAACCTATGCTATCTATATATTATATATATGATGAATAAGCAGATATAATATATTCTATACATATACATTATGTAATATACATATGATACACTATACAGATGATACTGATAATCTAGATTATGCAGATAATATATATAATGTAAAATATATTACCTATATCTATCAGTATATTTTTTTAATGTATATATTGTCTATGTAATTATACACAACTTACAATAAATATATTTTGATGTATTTTCACACACATATAATGTAAATGTATATTACAGGATATATAATAAATGGGCAGAAACGCAGTTATTCTACATATTATATATGATGCATTATATATTCTATATGTCTTATATATGATGCATTATATATTCTATATATCTTTGTGGCGCGTCCCTCTCCAGACCCAACTTCACGTTATTCCCGCGGATTTTGTGACGGAGCTGAGATTGATTCCCAGGGTCGGGATCTGGCGCGTGAGCCGCGTCCTAGAGACACATCATCACAATAACCCTCGAGAGGTTCGAGACAGACTGAGAAACCCTAATATGTGAGATTTTCGAGAGAAATCGCCTTTCCAGGGCCCTGTTTGGTTGGATTCTATTCAATCCGAAGTGAATTTGCTGAGATTTCCGCAGGGTTGGCAGAAACCGAGATTTTTACAGGAAAAAAACAGATATAGAGACACGCGACTTCTGCTCCATCTTCTGTCCTGAGTTTGCACGGGTTCTCTTCCTCAGTTCCCAGAATTCATTTTCATAATTTACTAAATGACCTGAATTCATTCTCTGGAATTCCTTAAATTTCCCAAGTTGCCCAAATTCATTCTCCTGAATTTCCTCAATTTCCTGAATGCACTGACTTCATTTTCCCGAATTTCCCAAATTTACTGAATATACTTCACAGAATCACAGAACCCCAGAGTGTCAGGGGTTGAAGGGCCCTGGAAAGCCCATCCAGGTCAATCCCCCCATGGAGCAGGAACACCCAGATGAGGTTACACAGGAAGGTGTCCAGGGGGTTGGAATGTCTGCACAGAAGGAGACTCCACAACCCCCTGGGCAGCCTGGGCCAGGCTCTGCCACCCTCACCCCAACAAGTTTCTTCTCTTTCAGTGGAACCTCCTGTGTTCCAGTTTGCACCCATTGCCCCTTGTCCTGTCACTGGTTGTCACCAGAAGAGCCTGGCTCCATCCTCCTGACACTGCCCCTTTCCATATTGATCCCCAGGAATGAGTCCCCCCTCAGTCTCCTCTTGTCCAGCTCCAGAGCCCCAGCTCCCTCAGCCTTTCCTCACACGGGAGATGCTCCACTCCCTCCAGCATCTTGGTGGCTGCGCTGGACTCTCTCCAGCAGTTCCCTGTCCTGCTGGAACTGAGGGGCCACAGCTGGACACAAGATTCCAGGTGTGGTCTCCCCAGGGCAGAGCAGAGGGGCAGGAGAACCTCTCTGACCTACTGACCACCCCCTTCTAACCCCCCCCAGGTCCCATTGGCTTCCTGGCCACAAGGGCCCAGTGCTGGCTCAGCCCACAGCACCCGCTATTCCCAGCCGGTCTCCCATCCAAGTACTGACCAGGCCCGACCCTGCTTAGCTTCAGAGATCAGATGAGATCAGGCTTTCTCAGGGTGGTATGGCTGTATATATATTATATATATATGTATGTGTATATATATGTTCCCCAAGTATACCCTGATAGTATCTGAACTAAACCCTTTTTTCAAGGGCAGAGCAGAGGGGCAGGAGAACCTCTCTGACCTACTGACCACCCCCTTCTAACCCCCCCCAGGTCCCATTGGCTTCCTGGCCACAAGGGCCCAGTGCTGGCTCATGGTCACCCTGCTGGCCCCAGGACCCCCAGGTCCCTTTCCCTACGCTGCTCTCTAATAATTTTCCTACATTTCCCAAATTCATTCTCCTGAATTTCCTCAATTTCCTGAATTTCCCAAATTCATTTTCCTGAATTTACCAAATTTACCAAATATAAGACAATAACACAACTATTTGGTACTTTCCAACCAAAAATCCATGTATTATTTGACGCAAGAAGATGATTTGACACACGAAGAAGGGGGACGCGGGACGCAATTCCCCGATGATTTTTGGGGACGGAAAGCAAAAATGACTTGATTTTCCAAAGCGCCGTTTCCATCCCGCTATCCCCACGTTTTATTCATCCGCCGACGGCTTCCCAAACGTTTCCCGCAGCGAGAAGCGCGCCCCCCGAAAGGAGATTTAATTAGCAAAAAATCTCGTTAAGCAAACGAAATTACCCGTAAGACAATCCTCCTCTGGACAGGGGGTGCGATTAAGCGAAGCCGTTAATTGCGAGCGGGTTTTTTGGGGAGGGGTTAATGGGAAGATCCCCCTGTGCTCGCCAAAAAGCCTTTGAGCGTCTCATCAGCAAATTCGTTTCGGCGCCCCAAAAACCAGCAAAACAAATTAGAATTTGGAGGCGCGGGCGTCGAAAACCCCAAATTTAGGTGGGGTGAGATTGGCACCCGCCGGGATGAAAATGTGCATTTTTGAATTGAATTTCAGGTATTATAACATGATTTGTACCTCTTATTCAAGGCTTTTTTAACCTTAAGGCTGCGGGATGTTCACTCTGGTCCCTAATGACGCCCGGGAGCGCAGCAGCATCGGAACGATAACGGCAGCGTCATAACGATAACGGCGTTCGTTTCATTTTAGCAGCCCTAAGGTACTGATTTTCCCCCCAATGATGCATTTTCCCCCCTCCATCGGTTCCCAAGACGCAAGAATTTTGTGTCGTCGCGCACAAAATGGGGAGATTTGGGGGTTTCTGAGGTGTGGTGTGAAGATGAGGTTGCCAAGAAACAGCCCAGGGATGCGCAGCCCCCGCTGCATCCCCCCCAATATTAATAGTCTATTAATATCAAATATTAATATTATATTAAGTTAAAATAGACAATATTATATAACGTTATTCAATATATATTGGGAACTAGCATATAATATTATGTAATAGTCGCCAATATATGATATTCCTCAACACATCCCATCAATTTGTTTTATATATTATATATATAAAATATATACATATATGGGTAATATAGTAAAATATTGTATAATATTCCATATATATATAGTATAATATTCCATATATATATTCCATATATATAAAATATTCCATATTGTATAATATTCCACATATATAAAAGAATATAATATTCTACAATATATTCCCCTACTATACTCATTATTAATATATTATTATTAATAATATATTATTATTACTATTATTAATATTATTATTGCTATTAGATATTAATTTATATTAATATATGTATTTAATGAAATATTAATTTTTATATATGCCTATAAAATATATACCCTGTTGAGGTCATTAATTTCAGTGTCCTGCAAGGACCATTGCTAATTTGGGTGCCCTTCTGAGGTCATTCATTTGGGTGCCCCGCTGGGGTCTTCTGTTTGGGTGCCCTGCAAGTCTCTTTGCTAATTAGGGTGCCCTGAGAGGGTCTTTGCTAATTAGGGAGTCCTGCAAGGGGCCATTGCTAATTTGGGTGCCCTATCAGCATCATTGATCACTTGGGTACCATCTCATGGTCTTTCCTAATTTGGGTGCCCTACAAGGGTCTTTATTAATTTGGGTGCCCTACTGAGGTCACTAATTTGGGTGCCCTACAAGGACCTTTGCTAACTTGGGTGCCCTGTTGAGCATCGTTGCTGATTTGGGTGCCACCCCACAGTCTTTGCTATTTTGGGTGCCCCACTGGGGTCTTTTATTTGGGTGCCCTACAAGGGTCTTTGTTAATTTGGGTGCCCTACTGAGGTCACTAATTTGGGTGCCCTACAATGACCTTCGCTAATTTGGGTGCCCTGTTGAGCATCGTTGCTGATTTGGGTGCCAACCCACAGTCTTTGCTAATTAGGGTGCCCTGCAAGGACCGTTGCTAATTTGGGTGCCCTATCAGCATCATTGATCATTTGGGTCCCATCTCATGGTCTTTGTTAATTTGGGTGCCCCACTGGGGTCATTCATTTGGGTGCCCTGCAACGATCTTGCCAATTTGGGTGCCCCATCAGGAGCTTTTCCTAATTTGGGTGCCCTACAAGGGTCTTTGCTAATTTGGGTGCCCCATGAGCATCGTTGCTGATTTGGGTGCCATCCCACAGTCTTTGCTAATTAGGGTGCCCTGCAAGGACCGTTGCTAATTTGGGTGCCCTATC
The DNA here is from genome assembly GCF_964273445.1 of Streptopelia decaocto. NCBI lineage: Eukaryota > Metazoa > Chordata > Aves > Columbiformes > Columbidae > Streptopelia > Streptopelia decaocto. The sequence continues at coordinate 10,487 of NW_028115564.1, read as the reverse complement.
AGCATCATTGATCATTTGGGTACCATCTCATGGTCTTTCCTAATTTGGGGGCCCTACAAGGGTCTTTGCTAATTTGCATATCCCACTGGGGTCACTAATTTGGGTGCCCTACAAGGACATTTGCTAATTTGGGTGCCCTGTTGAGCATCGTTGCTGATTTGGGTGCCATCCCACAGTCTTTGCTATTTTGGGTGCCCCACTGGGGTCTTTTATTTGGGTGTCCTACAAGGGTCTTTGCTAATTTGGGTGTCCTACAAGGGTCTTTGTTAATTCGGGTGCCCTACTGAGGTCACTAATTTGGGTGCCCTACAAGGGTCTTTGCTAATTTGGGTGCCCTACTGGGGTCTTTTATTTGGGTGCCCTACAAGGGTCTTTGTTAATTTGGGTGCCCTACTGGGGTCATTCATTTGGGTGCCCTGCAACGATCTTGCCAAGTTGGGTGCCCCATCAAGATCTCTTCCTAATTTGGGTGCCCTACGAGCACCTTTGCCAATCTGGGTGATGCAAAAAGACGCTCCGGGGGTGACGCCCATCGCTCCCCGGGATGTTTTGGGCGCTTCACCCCAAAATCCCACAAGTCACATCCCTGCGGGGGAACCAGGAGGTTCCAGGACCCCAAAATCCTCCCCCCGCCGCCCCTTAACGGCTCCGCTCGTGCTAATTGTACAAAGTTAATGGGGGAATGCGCTGGAGGGGAAATTAAAGGGAAAAAAAGGGTAATGGCCATCAGGGCAGCAATAAACCAAAATTAATGGTGCGTGGGAAGGAATCATGTCCACTTAATACCGGCTTGGAAACGCTAATAGAATAATGGAAGAGCCAGGGGTTCGCTCTGCGGCACCAAAACACCTTCTGGGGGGGGATATTTTTATTATTATTATTTATTTCCATTTTCTTCCCATTTTTTATTTTCTTTGGTTCTTTTAATTTCTATTTTGTCATTTTGCACCTTTCGTTTTGCTCTTTTTTCCCCATTTCCTTCTCTTTTTTTTTTTTTTTTACATTTTCCTTTTTAATTGTTTTCTTTTTAACCAAATTTCTTTCCTTTCCTGCTCTTTTCCTTCCTTTTCCCCACTTGAAAAAGCAAATCCCAACCATTCCCCAACGCACCGAGGAGCAAAATCCCACTCGAACCTCAACCGCATCGCCCGGGGATTCCCAATTTTCGGCATCTCGACTTCATCCCAACAAAAACTTAATCACAGAATCCCAGAATGGACTGGGTTGGAAAAGCCCTCAGAGATCACCCAGTCCAACCCTTGGTCCAGCTCCAGCCCATTGACTAGATCATGGCACTAAGTGCCATGGCCAATCTCAGTTTACAAACCTCCAGGGCCGGTGAGTCCAGCACCTCCCTGGGCAGCCATTCCAATCCTGACCACTCTCTCTGCACAGAATTGCTTTCTCATCTCCAGCCTCAATTTCCCCTGGCAGAGTTGAAGCCCATGGCCCCTTGTCCTATTGCTGATGCCTGGGAGAAGAGCCCAATCCCCCCCTGGCTAGAACTGCCCTTCAGGTGGTTCTAGAGAGTGCTGAGCTCAGCTCTGAGCCTCCTCTTCTCCAGACTAAACAAGCCCAGCTCCCTCAGCCTCTCCCCATAGGGCTTGTGTTCCAGTCCCTTCCCCAGTCTTGTTGCTCTTCTTTGGACCCGCTCCAGCACTTCAATCTCTTTCCTGAGCTGAGGGGCCCAGAACTGAACACAACACTCCAGGTGTGGCCTCCCCAATGCAGAGCACAGGGGAAGGGTCACTGCCCTTGTCCTGCTGACCACGCTGGTTTGGATACAGGACAGGACACCATTGGCCTTCTTGGCCACCTGGGCACACTGGTGGCTCATGTTGAGCTTCCTGTCCATTAGTCCCCCAGGTCCCTTTCTGCCTGACTGCTCTCCAGCCACTCTGTGCCAGCCTGGAGCGCTGCAGGGGGGTTGTTGTGGCCAAAGTGCAGCACCCGGCACTTGCCCTTGTTGAGCTTCATCCCATTGGAATGGGCCCATTTTTCCAGTCCATCCAGATCCCTCTGCAGAGCCTCCTGCCTTCCCGCAGCTCCACACTCCCGCCCAACTTGGTGTCAGCAGCAAATTTGCTGATGATGGTCTCAACCCCCTCATCTAAATCATCAGTAAAGATGTTAAACAGGACTGGACCCAACCCTGACCCCTGGGGACACCACCAGTGACCGGCCGCCAGCTGGATGCAGCCCCATCCACCAGCACAGCCCGGCCAACACAACCAAAATCCAGTAAAAAACACTGAGTTTTGTTAATACATCAAATATTATCCTTTTCCTATAGGAAAATCTTAATTTTTCACCCTAAAAACGCCAAGGGGGGATAATTATTATAAACTAGGGATGATGGATCATCCCGGGCTGGATGCTCCAGTACAGCAGAGAAATAACAACCGGGCCCAAATATCCCAAATTCTGCGATCTTTTCCCCAAAAAATTCACGTTATCCGGACGGAAAACCCACCCGGGATGGGGGAACAACCCGTTTGTGTCCCCCCGACAAGCAAACCGAGGAGTAAATGAGAAATGGACCCGGATGGGTCGTCCCGGCCGTGGGGCGTGTTGTGATTTTTGGGGCTATTTTAAGCCGAGATCTCGTTTCACCAACAATTTCTCCGGGTTTCATGTGACGCGCAGCCCGAAAATAAACAGGCGGCCGCTCCCCCGTCTTATTGAAATATGAACTTTAAATAGTAAATATTGGTTCAGTTACCAATGTGTATCCCCCCCCCAAAACCCGAGCAGGTATTTGGAGCCGGCGCAGCTCGTCTCATCCCCGGCGATTAATTAAATTAACACAAAGAGGGGCTTGTTGAGCGGCCCCGAGTCGAGTCCAAGCGGGGAACAGGAAACAAAGGGGCTGAATTTTGGCTGCTGGGGTCTGGGGGTCCCGGGTCTGGGGGTCCCCCGGCCGGGAAACGAGCTCGAGGGGGTTTGCTAAGGGGGCGTATTAAGGGGGGATGTTAAAGCGGTTTATTAAGGGGGTTTTGCTGGGGGGTCTTGCTAAGCAGGGTTTTGCTAAGGGGGGTTGGCTAAAGGAGGCTTATTAAGGGGGTTTTGCTATGGGGGTCTTCCTAAGGGGGGGTTTCTAAGCAGGGTCTTGCTAAGGGGGTTTTGCAAAGCGGGGTCTTCCTAAGGGGGATTTGTTAAGGGGGTCTTATTAAGGGGGGTTTGCTAAGGGGGTCTTGCTAAGCATGGTTTGGAAGGGGGTCTTATTAAGGGGGGTTTGCTAAGCAGGGTTTGCTAAGTGGGGTCTTGCTATTTGCTAAGGGGGCTTTGCAAAGCGGGGTTCATTAAGGGGGTCTTATTAAGGGGGTTTTGCTAAGCAGGGTTTGGAAGGGGGTCTTATTAACGGGGGGTTTGCTAAGTGGGGTCTTGCTAAGGGGGTTTGCTAAGGGGGCTTTGCAAAGCGGGGTTTATTAAGGGGGTTTTGCTGGGGGAGTTTGCAAAGGGGTCATTTGCTAAGCAGGGTCTTGCTAAAGGGGCTGATTAAGGGGAGTTTGCTTAGTGGGTCTTCCTAAGGGGGGGCTTTCTAAGCAGGGTCTTGCTAAGTGAGGTTTGCTAAGGGGGTTTTGCAAAGCGGGGTCTTCCTAAGGGGGCTTTGTTAAGGGAGTCTTATTAAGGGGGTTTTGCTAAGTGGGGTCTTGCTAAGCAGGGTTTGAAAGGGGGTCTTATAAAATGGGGTTTGCTAAGCGGGGTCTTGCTAAGGGGGTTTGCTAAGGGGGCTTTGCAAAGCGGGGTTTATTAAGGGGGTTTTGCTGAGGGGCTGCTTAGGGGGGTTTTGCTAAGCAGGGTTTGCTAAGGGGCTTGCTACAGGAGGCTTATTAAGAGGGGTTTGCTAAGTGGGTCATCCTAAGGGGGTCTTTCTAAGCAGGGTCTTTGCTAAGTGAGGTTTGCTAAGGGGGTTTTGCAAAGCGGGGTCTTCCTAAGCAGGCTTTGTTAAGGGGGTCTTATTAAGGGGGTTTTGCTAAGCAGGGTTTGCTAAGTGGAGTCTTGCTAAGGGGGCTTTGCAAAGCGGGGTTTATTAAGGGGGTTTTGCTGAGGGGCTGCTAAGGGGGGTTTTGCTAAGCAGGGTTTGCTAAGCAGGGTTTGCTAAGGGGGCTTTGCAAAGCGGGGTTTATTAAGGGAGTTTTGCTGCAGGAGTTTGCAAAGGGGGTGTTTGCTAAGGGGGGTTGCTAAGGGGGCTTATTAAGGGGGTTTTGCTATAGGGGTCTTCCTAAGGGGGGTTTTCTAAGCAGGGTCTTGCTAAGCGAGGTTCGCTGAGGTGGGTTTGCTCAGGGGGTTTTGCAAAGCAGGGTCTTCCTAAGCGGGCTTTGTTAAGGGGGTCTTATTAAAGGGGTTTTGCTAAGGGGGTCTTGCTAAGCAAGGTTTGGAAGAGGGTCTTATTAAGGGGGGTTTGCTAAGTGGGGTCTTGCTAACGGGGCTTTGCAAAGCAGGGTTTATTAAGGGGGTTTTGCTGGGGGGCTGCTAAGGGGGGGTCTTGCTAAGCAGGATTTGCTAAGAGAGGTTTGCTAAGAGGGTCTTATCAAGGGAGGTTTGCTAAGCAGGGTTTGCTAAGGGGGCTTTGCAAGGCGGGGTTTATTAAAGGGGTTTATTAAGGGGGTTTTGCTGGGGGCAGTTGCTAAGGGGGTGTTTGCTAAGGGTGGTTTTGCTAAGCAGGGTCTTGCTAAAGGGATCTGGCTAAGCAGGGTTTGCTAAGGGAGTCTTGCTTAGGGGGTCTTATTAAGAGGGCTTTGCTAAGTGGGGCTTTGCTAACGGGGTCTTGACAAGAGGGTTTGCTAAGACGGGTGTGCTAAGCGGGCTTTGCAAAGCGGGGTTTGTGAAGGGGGTTTTGCTGGGGGTGGGTTGCTAAAGGGGGTTGTTAAGCGGGGTTTGCTAAGGGCGGTTTTGCTAAACGGGGTCTTGCTAAGGGGGTCTTATTAAGAGGGTTTGGCTAACGGGGGCTTGGAAAGGGGTCTTGCTAAGGGGGCTTTGCTAAGCGGGGTTAATTAAGGGGGCTTTGCAAAGTGGGGTTTATTAAGGGGGCTTTGCAAAGTGGGGTTTATTAGGGGGCTTTGCAAAGCGGGGTTTATTAAGGGAGCTTTGCAAAGCGGGGTTTATTGGGGGGGTTTGCAAAGCGGGGATTATTAGGGGGCTTTGCAAAGTGGGCTTTAATAAAGGGGCTTTGCAAAGCGGGGATTATTAAGGGAATTGTGCAAAGCGGGGTTTATTAGGGGGGGTTTGCAAAGTAGGGTTTATTAGGGGGGGTTGCAAAGTGGGGTTTATTAAGGGGGCTTTGCAAAGCGGGGTTTATTAAGGGAGTTGTGCAAAGCAGGGCTGATTAAGGGGGTTGTGCAAAGCGGGGTTTACTGGGGGTTTTGCAAAGCGGGGTTTATTAGGGGGGCTTTGCAAAGCGGGGTTTATTGGGGGGGTTTGCAAAGTGGGGTTTATTAGGGGGCTTTGCAAAGCGGGGTTTATTAAGGAGGCTTTGCAAAGCGGGGATTATTAGGGGGCTTTGCAAAGTGGGCTTTAATAAGGGGGCTTTGCAAAGCGGGGTTTATTAAGGGAATTGTGCAAAGCCGGGTTTCTTAGGGGGGGTTTGCAAAGTGGGGTTTATTAAGGGGGCTTTGCAAAGCGGGGTTTATTAGGGGGGGTTTGCAAAGCGGGGTTTATTAAGGGGGCTTTGCAAAGCGGGGTTTATTAGGGGGGGTTGCAAAGTGGGGTTTATTAAGGGGACTTTGCAAAGCGGGGTTTATTAAGGGAGTTGTGCAAAGCAGGGCTGATTAAGGGGGTTGTGCAAAGCGGGGTTTACTAGGGGGCTTTGCAAAGCGGGGTTTATTAAGGGGGCTTTACAAAGCGGGGTTTATTAGTGGGTTTTGCAAAGTGGGGTTTATTAAGGGGGCTTTGCAAAGTGGGGTTTATTAGGGGGTTTTGCAAAGCGGGGTTTATTAGGGAGCTTTAGTGTAAATATTCTCAGCGGGTCCATTGGATGTTTGGGGTTTTGGGAACATGAAAAGGGGAAAAATGGGGAAAAAAAACCCAAATTGTGGTTTTTGAGGCAGTTCGGGGGAGGGGAATGATTTAGTGTCCCAAAAAAGTGGAGTGGGATCCATCCAATCGCAGCAGCAGCCCGAAAATCGGCCGAGCATCCCGCAAAATTCCACCCGCATCCCCAAAATGGTACAAACAGCAACAGAACTGCACCAGCATCCCAAAAAATTGGACCAGCAAGTGGTACCAGCATCCCTAAAATTGCACCAGATTCCCTTAATATGGCACCAAGATCCCGAAAAATTGCACCAGCATCCCTAAAATTGCACAAATATCCCTAAAAATTGCACCAGCATCCCTAAAATTGCACAAATATCCCTAAAAATTGCACCAATATCCATAAAAATTTCACAAATATCATTAAAACTGCACCAGTATCCCGAAAAACTGGACCAGTAAATGGTATCAGTATCCCCAAAATTGCACCAGATTCCCTTAATATGGCACCAGGATCCCAAAAACTTGCACCAACATCCCTAAAATTGGACCAATATCCATAAAAATGGCACCAGCATCCCCAAAATTGCACAAATATCGTTAATATACACGACACCAGCATCCTTAAAAATTGTACAGGCATCCCTAAAATTGCACAAATATCCCTAAAAATTGCACCAGAATCCCTAAAATTGCACAAATGTCATTAAAACTGCACCAGTATCCCTAAAATTTGCATCAGTATCCCTAAAAGTTGCACAGATATCATTAAAACTGCACCAATATCCCTAAAAACTGCACCAGCATCCCTAAAAATTGCACCAGCATCCCTAAAATTTGCACCAGAATCCCTAAAATTGCACAAATATCATTAAAATTGCACCAGTATCCCTAAAAATTGGACTAGTAAATGGTACCAGCATCCCCAAAATTGCACAAATGTTGTTAAAAATACACCAGCATCCCTAAAATTTGCACCAGAATCCCTAAAATTGCACAAATATCATTAAAACTGCACCAGTGTTGCTAAAAATTGGACCAGTATCCCTAAAATTGCATCAGTAAATGGCACCAGCATCCCTAAAAACGGCACCAGTATCCCCAAAAATTGGACCCGAATCCCTAAAATTGCACCAGTTTCCCTTAATATGGCACCAGGATCCCGAAAAATTGCACCAGCATCCCTAAGATTGCACAAATATCCCTAAAAATTGCACCAGAATCCCTAAAATGGCACAAATATCATTAAAACTGCACCAGAATCCCTAAAATTGCACAAATATCATTAAAACTGCATCAGTATTGCTAAAAATTGGACCAGTATCCCTAAAACTGGACCAGTAAATGCCACCAGCATCCCTAAAAACTGCACCAGCATTCCTAAAATTGCACCAGAATCCCTAAAATTTGCACAAATACCCCTAAAAATTGCACCAGAATCCCCAAAATTGCACAAATGTCATTAAAACTGCACCAATATCCCTAAAAATACGACCAGTATCCCTAAAATTGCATCAGTAAATGGCACCAGAATCCCTAAAATTGCACAAATATCCCTAAAAATTGCACCAGAATCCCTAAAATTTGCACCAGTGTACCTAAAATTGCACAAATGTCATTAAAACTGCACCAGTATCCCTAAAAATTGGACCAGCACCCCTAAAATTGCATCAGTAAATGGCACCAGCATCCCTAAAAACTGCACCAGTATCCCCAAAAATTGGACCCGAATCCCTAAAATTGCACCAGATTCCCTTAATATGGCACCAGGATCCCGAAAAATTGCACCAGCATCCCTAAGATTGCACAAATATCCCTAAAAATTGCACCAGAATCCCTAAAATGGCACAAATATCCCTAAAATTTGCACCAGAATCCCTAAAATTGCACAAATATCATTAAAACTGCATCAGTATTGCTAAAAATTGGACCAGTATCCCTAAAACTGGACCAGTAAATGCCACCAGCATCCCTAAAAACTGCACCAGCATTCCTAAAATTGCACCAGAATCCCAAAAATTGCACAAATGTCATTAAAACTGCACCAATATCCCTAAAAATACGACCAGTATCCCTAAAATTGCACCAGTAAATGGCACCAGAATCCCTAAAATTGCACAAATATCCCTAAAAATACGACCAGTATCCCTAAAATTGCATCAGTAAATGGCACCAGAATCCCTAAAATTGCACAAATATCCCTAAAAATTGCACCAGAACCCCTAAAATTTGCACCAGTGTACCTAAAATTGCACAAATATCATTAAAACTGCACCAGTATCCCTAAAAATTGGACCAGCACCCCTAAAATTGCATCAGTAAATGGCACCAGCATCCCTAAAAACTGCACCAGTATCCCCAAAAATTGGACCCGAATCCCTAAAATTGCACCAGTTTCCCTTAATATGGCACCAGGATCCCGAAAAATTGCACCAGCATCCCTAAGATTGCACAAATATCCCTAAAAATTGCACCAGAATCCCTAAAATGGCACAAATATCATTAAAACTGCACCAGTATCACTAAAAATTGGACCAGTATCCCTAAAACTGCATCAGTAAATGCCACCAGCATCCCTAAAAACTGCACCAGCATTCCTAAAATTGCACAAATATCCCTAAAATTGCACCAGAATCCCTAAAATTTGCACAAATATCCCTAAAATTTGCACAAATATCCCTAAAATTGCACCAGTATCCCTAAAATTTGCACCAGTATCCCTCAAAATTGGACCAGAATCCCTCAAATTGCACCAGTATTCCCAAAATGGCACAAATAGCATTAAAAGTTGGACTGAGATAATAATGATAAAAATTAAAAAATATAATAAATCCATAAATAAAAGATAAAAATAATAATTATCATTATAATTATAATAAACGACTCTAACACTCGATCATTGTTTAAGTCCTCGGGCACAGTGAACACGCTCAGGATCCAGATGTTTGGGGTCTGAACATCGTTTCCTAACGGATCCCACTCGGCACCTCCGCGCTGGTTATTGATCATTGATCATTGATCATTGATCATTGGTTGGTACGAGGGGATTAAGCGGCCAATGAGATGAAAGAGGCAGAGGGTTCGGCTCACGGACCTCGGTCAGTGCGGCGGAAAAGGGCTGGAAACCCGGGGGGAAGAGGAAATGGGGAGGGAGGGAGGAAGGGGGAAATCAATAAAAGGGGGGAAGGGGAAAAGGAAGGGGAAAGGGAAAAGGGAAAAAGGGAAAAGAGGAAAAGGAGGGAAGGGGAAAGGGAAAAGGGAAAAGGGAAAAAGGGAAAAGAGGAAAAGGAGGGAAGGGGAAAGGGGGAAGGGGGGAAGGGGGGAAGGGGGGAAGGGGGGAAGGGGGGAAGGGGGAAGGGGGGAAAGGGGGAAAGGGGGGAAAGGGGGGAAAGGGGGGAAAGGGGGGAAAGGGGGAAAGGGGGAAAGGGGGAAAGGGGGAAAGGGGGAAAGGGGGAAGGGGGGAAAGGGGGAAAGGGGGAAAGGGGGGAAGGGGAAAGGGGGGAAGGGGGAAGGGGGGAAAGGGGGAAAGGGGGGAAAGGGGGAAAGGGGGAAGGGGGGAAAGGGGGAAAGGGGGAAAGGGGGGAAGGGGGAAAGGGGGGAAGGGGGGAAAGGGGGAAAGGGGGAAAGGGGGAAAGGGGGAAAGGGGGAAAGGGGGAAGGGGGAAAGGGGGAAAGGGGGAAAGGGGGGAAGGGGGAAAGGGGGGAAGGGGGGAAAGGGGGAAAGGGGGGAAGGGGGGAAAGGGGGAAAGGGGGGAAGGGGGGAAGGGGGGAAGGGGGGAAGGGGGGGAAGGGGGGAAGGGGGGAAGGGGGGAAGGGGGGAAGGGGGGAAGGGGGGAAAGGGGGAAGGGGGGAAAGGGGGAAAGGGGGAAAGGGGGAAGGGGGGAAGGGGGGAAGGGGGGAAGGGGGAAGGGGGAAGGGGGGAAGGGGGGAAGGGGGGAAGGGGGGAAGGGGGGAAAGGGGGAAAGGGGGAAAGGGGGAAAGGGGGAAGGGGGGAAGGGGGGAAGGGGGGAAGGGGGGAAGAGGGGAAGGGGGGAAAGGGGGAAAGGGGGAAAGGGGGAAAGGGGGAAGGGGGGAAAGGGGGAAAGGGGGAAAGGGGGAAGGGGGGAAAGGGGGAAGGGGGGAAAGGGGGAAAGGGGGAAAGGGGGAAAGGGGGAAAGGGGGAAAGGGGGAAAGGGGGAAAGGGGGAAGGGGGGAAAGGGGGAAGGGGAGAAGGGGGGAAAGGGAAGGGGGGAAGGGGGGAAAGGGAAAAGAGGAAAAGGAAAGAGGAAAAGAGGAAAGAGAGGAAAAGGGAGGGAAGGGGAAAGGGGAAAGGAAAGAGGAGGAGAAAAGGAACTAAAACTAAAAAGTGGAAAATGAGAAAAAGGGGGGAAAAGAGGCAAATGAAAAGGGCCAGGCCGTGGTGCCTGGGACACGGGTTAGAGCGGATGTGCCTGGTGGATTCGACGAGCCTAAAGGTCTTTACCAACCGAAACGAATCCATGATGCCACAATTTGATGAGAACTTAAAAATCA